>NC_036644.1:2161424-2202965 GCF_002806865.2 Cucurbita pepo subsp. pepo
AAAAAAAAAAAAAAAAAAAAAAAAAACAGAGCAACCACGAACATGTGAGAAAAGAAGGTTGAAAGACCGAGAGATACTAGCAGGATATTTCCGGGACTTGAAATTGATAATTCTCCTATTGCTTTAAACTTGTAACTTATTTTTACAAACTCAGAAGGTCTTTTCCATATGTTTGTTGATAAATTTAATATGGTATTCTATAATCTAAAAATATTGGTCCGAACATGCTGTGTTGACATAATCTACAAATATTGGTCCAAACATTCAGTTTTCTCTTACATCATTTTGACTGTTAGTTTCCATAATTCATTTGCTATTTTATTTTGGTAGGAATATATCTGAGAGCCAGTTAAATATTATTTTCTTTCAGCTGGTGCACTTTGTTAATCGCGACTCGCTTGGGTTGGCCAATGATTTTCTTTCTTTGGGATTCATTCCTGAAGGCGTTGATGTCCGATTAGTTTCTGATGCCCTAAAGACATCATTTGGTGATGGAAAAAAACAGTCCCTAGATTTTCAGGTTCATTTCTTTAGTTTCTGAATTTTAATTTGCATTTACTGTCTAAAAAAAATCCTTACACATTGCCCACAATGTTGAAAGCTGAAAGCTCTTATGAGTCCAAATTGACATGAATTTCAGGGCGTAATGAACCAGCTATACAGTGTGATGTATGAATTTAATTTTTCCCTCCCTCCGGACTATGCCTTGGTCATAAGAGCACTAGGGTCACTGGAAGGCACTGCTAAAGTCCTGGATCCTGAATTCAAGGTCTTAGAAAGTGCATATCCTTTTGTCATCGGGAGGCTTTTGGAAGATCCAAACCCTGATATGAGAAAAATTTTAAGGGAACTCCTCATCCGAAATGATGGATCCATTAGGTGGAATCGGCTCGAGCGCTTAGTAAGTTTTTCCTCTTATCTCTATCATGTAGCAAGTACTTTGTCTTCGCGAAAGAAAGAATGTCTTATTAGCAATGACACAAGGAGATGTACATAGCTTTAAATATTTGGCTGTATGCTCTGTTTGCATTACGCATATTTCGATTATATCTGAACTACGTTTAAGAAGTCTGTGGGCTATTCTTTTCCATATCTTAACCATTACAAAAAAAAATCTTGTTACAGGTTGCAGCCATTTCTGAACAGGCTGCCGAGTCGAGTGAGGAATCCTCCAAGGATAGTTCTTCAAATCCTCTAGGATGGAAATCATTTGACATGGAAGCTGTTGTCTCAGCAACTGAGGATCTTTTTCTATTCATTCTCTCCAAGAAGGGTTCAAGGGTACGTGTTTTCCTTATTCGGGACATCATCGGAGCAGTTGACATCGTTCTGCAGGATGAAGTTTTAGGGTGCTCATCGAATAAGAAGTATCAGACAAGATCTGAGGTTTGTTCAACTCATCTTTACATATTTTCTTCAAATAATAGCTTTTCAAATAAGAGCATTCTTGAAGTTTCTGGAGTGATGGCCAATGTGGCGTATTGTGTTTACAGGATGATGCTATGCTGGAAAGAGTTGTTCACGGGTTTCAGTGTCTCCGTGATGCAATAAAGTTAGCACCACGAGTGTGGACGGCTATGCTTTTTCGCATGGCATTAAAGCGGGAGGTTCATAGCTTCTCTCTGGACGTCATTTCAAGCATTATGATGCATATTGGAAAAAAATCCCCTGACCGTCTTTGGATCCGTATTTCAAGATTCCTTCATGACTTAGAGAGAGACTACGATTCTAACAAAGCATGAGGAAAGTAAACTACTTCTCTCTCTTTTATAGATCACGAATTTTTTTACATTTTATAAAGAAATTAATGAGAATCAGTAGTTTAGCTCTGAAGGATCATTGCAGAATCTGTAGTTTACATCTTACATAGGTTGGAGACTTTCTTTTATTTGAATTTAGGAGGAAAATTTTCAATTCATTAGATTTGATTAGTTGAACAATGAATCCTAAAATGTAGAAAATATCTTTTTAGGCTTAGAATTTGTCCCTTGTTTAAAAATTATCCATATTTCTTTATATACAAATTCGATGTAGTGATTTTCTGAAACAGTTTGATAATGATTAGGGTGATCTAAATAGCGAACCGACTTTTCTTTCAACATTTAAACTATTTATGGAAGCTTAAAAAGCTATTATTGCTTTTCTTGAAATTAGAATGGTATTATTGCTCTAGCATGCCCCACACCTTTTGAAGCCATACCCCGAATGTGTGCCCATGTGCGGTACATTGTGCCCTAGTCTTATTAGTGACATTGGGTCTCTCCGCATCTCAACCATGCTGGCATTTGCCATATTTTTGGAGTAGTCCCATGAAAAGTGTGACAATAAATAGGGTTTGGTTTAATTTTGTGTTGGATTAGTGCACGTCTTGATTGAACTATTAGCTTATGTTGATATTCTTCCTCGTCTTTTTGAGCAACAGCAGATGGTGAAGTGAGTGGATAACCTTGGTAGACTTACAATATTTAGGACGACAAGATAGAAGAAGAAGACAAAAACTACCAGATTAGAGAGAGAGAGAGAGAGAGAGAGAGAGAGAGAGAGAGAGAGAGAGAGAGAGAGAGAGAGAAAATGTACCATCCTTCCAGTGTAACTATTGACATGACATTTCATCTCATTTATGAAAAAGTTGTAGCCAGTTATGCAATAATTGTAAGAGAAATTGAAGAAGGCAACAAAGAAAAGGTGTCCGTATGCCTCCTCCAATCAATCATTCTTCTTTGCAGATCATCAGATGTGAAAGTGGATTCAAAATCCAAGTAGTCACGTTTGATGCTCAAAGTTAATAGGTAACATTGGAGGTTGTGTTCCTTCGTTAAATATCGCCGTCAGTTTTTACGGTTATGGTTGGTTGGAGAGGGGAACAAAGTATTCTTTATAATGGTGTAAAAATTATTCCTCATTTAAAAATTTTGAGGTTAAGAGCCAAACGTAACGGACTAAAGTGAACAATATCTATTAATGGTGGGCTTGAATTTTTACACACTAAAGTGAACAATATCTATTAATGGTGGGCTTGAGTTTTTACACATTGAGGGGTATGCAAATGAGGACGATAGATTGTGAGATCCCACATTAGTGGGAGAGAGAGGAACTAAACATTGCTTATATAAGTGTAGAAAATTCTCTCTGACATGCTTGTTTTAAAATCATGATGTAACGGTTAAAGCGGACAATATCTACTAGACCACTTACGTGTTTTAAAATATCATGATGTAACGGCAAAAGCGGACAATATCTACTAGACCACTTACGTGTTTTAAAATCATGATGTAACAATTAAAGTGAACAATATCTACTAGTGGCGTTGGTGCTATTTTCGTTTCAATCGACAACTATTAGGATTAACTTGTGATATAATTAAATTATTTTGTAGAATTCCGCACAAGGTGAGGAAATTGCAAACTACAATTAAATAAAATATCCAAACCAAAGAGGAAGCTAATTCAGCTCACCAATAAAATTTCATAAAATGATAAGACAAAATCCCAATATCTAAAATTAAAAATTAAGGAAAATTGGGATTTCGAAAACCTTTTTGACCAAACTCCCATAGATTTTCTTTACAAAAAAAAAAAAAAAAAAAAAAAAAAANTTCGTTGATCAACTGCCCCAGCTATTTTTCTTCCTTCCTATTTACACGAACTATTTTTTAATTAATTATTATTTTATTAAATATTCAAACTTAGAACGACGGAACGACGCCGTATCCACTCACTCGGTCGGCTTCCAACTCGATATCCGTCCGTTTGGCGAATCGTCCCTTGATTCGTGGTCTCGTCTCGGCGTAGGCCTTACGAGATGCGTATCGAATCGTCTTCTCGAACTTTCTGTTCTTCCTCTTCTCTCTGTACCTCAACACTCTCGCCTCTCGATCTGCCGGCGAGATTTGCAGCGGTGGAACAGTCGATTCCGTCGACGGTTTCGTGTACGGATTCGATATCTCCGTTATCGTGTTCCCCTCCGGAACGACTCCGACCTCGATCGACGAGGATGATACCTGAAAGTCATGAAGAATAGGTGAGAGGTGAGATTGTTGTGGTTAAATCAATTCATCTTACAGGTGCGGGATTTTGATTTTGGATGAGAAACTAATTGGACGAGGAATTAGAGAAATGCGATGACTTACACTGTGACTGATTGACTGAGGATTGTAACTGTACGGGAACGATTTAGCGCAGGGGAAGTCGATGCCGAAGCTACGATCGTTTACCGATGAGAGATCGACGCCTTTGCTCTGAACCGGAACGACTCCATCGGCGGCGGAGCTGTTATGCTCTCGCACTTCTAATTTCGGATCTACGCGGTCGTAATCCAGATCTAAGTAAGGATCCATTTCTAGAAACTCTAACTTCCCCGAGTTCAGATCTGTATTTTCGATTGGCTTAGGGTTAGGGTTTGGAAGAAGCCAGGAAGCAGCTTCGGCCTCTTCGGCGGCGTCAGTGTTGACATTGGAGAAATAACGATCATCTAGGAAGTTGATTGCAGCAGCAGGCTTAACGGCGAGAGAGTTGTCGGAGTTGGAAGAGTCGTAGAAAGGCGTGACAGGAACTCGCTCATGACGGCGAGCGAGGGGATTGGCAGAGTGGATATCGTGGTCGCAAGTGATGCAGAGAGCAGCAGCGTCGGCCTTACAGGTAACATGAGCAGGAGCTTGCTCACAGACTTCACAAAGCCATACGCGCGCATGGCGGGAAGCAAGCTTGTTGGCTGCATGGACTTTGGAGTCGCAGCCAAGGCAAAGAAAGGCAGAGTCAGCTCGGCAGAAGAGAGTGGCAGCGGCCACCTTACAGGAATCACAAAGCTTTGAAGCCATACTTCAATGGCGGAAAACTGCAGAAAATGGTATGTAATCTCTCTCTCTCTCTCTCTCTCTTTCTCTCTCTCAGCCCTATGCTATTCCTTTTGTTCATCATGCGCGTGAGAGTCTATCCTGTGGGACCAAGGAAATCAGCCATGGACGAATGGGAGAGAAACACGTGGGCGGGGCTTAGCCATAGAAACCAAAAGAATTTATCGCCTTGACTGAACGGAAAAATAAATAAATAAATACATAAATAATGGTAAAAAATACCTAATTTTCATTTAGTAACTAATTAATAAAACATTAACATAAACCGCAGAAAGTGAATATTGAAAGGATTTTTCTAGGGACTTCTGTTGGGCCCAAACAACCGGCCCAATTCTGGTTGTTCGTTGGTCATGGCCCATTTTTAACATGAACTTTAATTGTTGGGCTTCATCTTGATGGGCTCATGGCCCATTTTTAACATGAACTTTAATTGTTGGGCTTCATTTTGATGGGCTCATGGCCCATTTTTAACATGAACTTTCATTGTTGGGCTTCATTTTGTATGGGCTCAAGCCCACTTCTCACTCAGCCCTTTTGAGAATTAGGTAGGTTTAAATATACTTTATTAATTTAATTTAAGATAATTCAAAATCGTTACTTTAGGGATAATAAAGAATAAGGTGATACGGCGTCGTTTCACCGCACGAACACTAGACTTTGACACGTGTCCCTCCTCCCCAACCCCCCTATAATTTACAGGCATTTTCTTTCATTTACTCTTTTTAATATTAATACCTTAAATAAAAAGGAAAAAAAAAAAAAACGAAAAAAATGAAAAATACCCATTAATTTCTAATTTCCTTATATAAAGAAATTGGAAGAATTTATTCAGTAGATATTAATATTATATATTTGACGTATCAAATTCCCTTTTTTTTTCTTTTAAATTATCTTCCAAACTATACTCAAAATTAAATAAATAGTAATTATAATGTTTGGGATTAAAGTTGTGGGGTCCATGTTTCTAAAAATATTTTATTATGTCCTTTTATTCATAACAAAAAAAAATTTCTTTTTTTCTCTCTTTTTTAAAAAGGTAATTAGTATATAATAATACGATGAAGATGAATAATACTGAAATAAACTATTGATTAAATTACTAAATTAGAATTCAGTTCTATTATTTTAAAAATTAAAATCCCTTAAATAATTGTTTTGTTCATTTGCGAGTATTTTATCCAATTTAATTTTAACATTTAAAATGATAAAATATATTTACTTTTGTGTAAATATCCAATAAAATAAAAAGTTTTATTGCTTTTATTTTTAATAAAACTCTATAATTTAATTTACAATAAATTCAAAAAAATGACGTGGAATTAATTAATTAAATAATAATTTAAATATTTAAGGTAGATTAACAAAATTTAATTATTTCTCTTCTAAAATTTACATTCTCATTACACCCAAAAATTGGTAAATTCAGTCAGCTTCGTCATCATCATTGGAATGGGAGTTGACGGAGGGAAACTTGGGGGTCGCCGGCGTGGCCAAGAAGCTGGGCGTTTGATCGCCGGCCATGATCACCAAAATCTTCTCTTCGTAAACCTTCGTTTCCGACAGCTCTTTGATTTTCTCGTCGTTTTGCTCATTATTTCCGCTCTCTAAATCTCTTTCTTCTCCTTGTATCGACAATTTCCAGTACGAGCAGGCGAGGATCAGCAGCGCGAAGGCGATCAGACCCACCATCGCCGCCAGCCCGCCGAACAGATACGGCACCGGCGAGTGCCATGAAGTTCGCTGCCAGATTTCCGCTGTCTGTGGCGCCGCTGCGATGGCGGCGGAGGAGGAGGAGGGGGAAATGGTTCTCATGTCGCCGGAAAATTGGACGGGGACTGACTACTGGAGAGTGATGGATTTTGGGTGAAATTTTTAAGTGAGCGTCGAGAGTAGAACCGCCTCAATTATATTTATAGGCGACGAAATCCCTGTTTTTTTATTTATTTTATTTTATTTATATATATATATATATATATATATATATAAATTTTAGTTTTTAATAATAAAATAATTTTTTTTATATAATTAAGTTTGGCATTTATAAAAAAGATTTTTAAACTATCAAAATTTATTAAATTTGTTAAGAAGAAAGTTAAAAAAATACTGTTAAACTAAATAATAATAATAATAATAAATATTTTTACACTTAGTTTTGACGGAGGGAAATTGTTAGTACTTTATTTTAAAATGCTAAGAATCTTTTACAAATTTATGTAACGATTCATGTCTAGAATTTAGAGTAGAATTTAGAATCTAGATTCGACACTTGATGACTCTCACATTTTTCTACGACATGCTCACGTTACTTATACCTCGCTTCTAACAATGAAAACTATTCCCACAGTCTAACAAAAGTCTTTCTAATATAATTTATCCTCACTCACATACATCTCGTGAAAATTTATGTTTGAAAATGCTAGCAAAATGAGAGAGCTCCTCGTTTTGATTTAACGTTTTGATATTTGGTAAGAGAGAGACGAATAAGAGAAATAAGAGAAATTGAAGAGAACGAAGAAGAGATCATGAGAATATTCAAGAAAATAGAAATAAAAAGTCGAGAGACGGAATTGAAAATAAAATATATATAAACTTTCGTCCATATATCACTGCTAATAACTTTTTATTTTTTTTTATTATTTATTTATTTTATTTTTTTTGTATGTTAGTCTATGAATATTTTTTAAAGCGTCATATAATATAATATAATATAATATAATATAATATAATATATATATATATATATATATATATATATATATATATATATGAATATATTAGAGATCTAGAGGGAACAAACCATTCATTATAATAAAATATATTAATATTAATGTCGATAAATTTTAAATTTTAGAATTATAAAAATTTATAATTTAATTTTATTTAAAAATTTTGTCATTATTTGGAAATATTTTTAATATTTATAATTTGAAATTACAATGTAAATGGAGGCTTAAAAACGACATATATATATATATATATAGACATAGACATGTATATATGTATATATATACATAGATATATATATGTATATATGTATATACATAGATATGTATCTATATGTATGTATATATACACATATATATATAGACATAGATATACATATATACATATATATACATATATACATAGATATACGTATATACATACATGTGTATATATATACANGACATAGATATACATATATACATATATATACATATATACATAGATATATGTATATACATACATGTGTATATATATACATACATATATGTATGTATATATATACAATATATACAATATATACATACATATATGTATGTATATATATACACATGTATGTATATACGTATATCTATATATATATATATATATATGTGTGTGTGTGAAAATTATGATAAGGATGACCGGAGACGTAGGATGCTGCCCGAATCTGACCGAAACTGAACCATAGTTTAATTTTGAAATTAAAGGAAATATATTCGTTACTAAAGAACATTACATCACTACCCCTTCAAATCTGTGTGACATTTTATTCACTTTTTCCACCTTGGATTACTAATTTAATATAAGCTTTGGTCATATTAAAACCATTCCTTCTTATATAATTACAATTCCCATCATGTTTTTGGTTTTCTTTTTCTTTTACATTTTCTATTTTTTTTAATTATTTTTAATATTCTTGTAATTTTCAAGTTTCAAACCCGACATTTTCGTCCCGCTTTTAAGTCGTGTCATTTGTCGTCTAGTCTTTTCTTATAAAGAATTACATCATATCATATCATATCAATCTGTGTTAATGACAACTAGCTGTAAAGACGAGTATAATTTAGTGTCTACGAATATAACTATAGCTTTTTTAAGATAAGAGTCTTAAATGATAGCTACTATAACAGCTCTGCTCGGTGCTTCGTTTTGATACCATTTGTAACAGCTCAAGCCCACCACTAATAGATATTGTTCGTTTTGGCTCGTTACGTATCGTCATCAGTTTCACGATTTTTAAAATAAGTCTGTTGGGAAGAGATTTTCACACTCTTATAAGGCATGTTTCGTTCCACTCTCCAACCGATGTGGGATCTCGCAATCCACCCTCCTTAGGGGCTCAACGTCCTCGTTGGCACACCACTCGGTGCTTGACTATAATACCAGTTGTAACAACCCAAGTCCATCGCTTTGCTCGATGCTTGACTTTGATACCATTTGTGACAGCTCAAGCCCACCAGTAACAAATATTGTCCGTTTTAGTCCGTTACGTATCGCCGTCAATCTCACAATTTTTAAAACACGTCTGATGGGGAGAGATTTCCACACCCTTATAAGGCATGTTTTGTTCCACCAATTAATATGGGATCTCGCAATCCACCTTTCTTACAGGCTTAGCGTCCTCGTTGGCACACCACTTGGTGACTGACTCTAATACCAATTGTAACAGTCCAAGTCTATCGCTTCGCTCGATGCCTGACTTTGATACCATTTGTAACAGCCCAAGCCAACTGCTAACATTGTATGTTTTTACCGGTTACGTATCGTCGTTAGCCTCATGGTTTTTAAAACGAGTGTATTAGGGAGAGGTTTCCACACCCTTATAAGGAACGCTTCATTCTCTTCTCCAACCAATGTGAGATCTCACAGTTACTACCTAAAGACACGAACTTTCAAATCCTAATTTTGAACCCTAAATTCAGATCAAATTTTTTGTCATGGAGGGTTATGCTCTATACTAGTAAAGATCAACTATCGAAGGGTTTAGGGTATAAGATTAGCAATCTCGACGGAGGAACTTTGTGCTAGAATCTCATTTTGTTGGGCTAAGGCTGCCCTAATTTCCGTACGTTGTTCTTCCACCGTCTATATGACGGAAGAGACGTCGAGATGAATCGGTCGTAGTCATTGCAGGGAAACTCCTCCTCTCCTAGCCCACGTTGTTCAGGGAATGAGCTAGCTTCAGCTTCAGACAATTCTGACATAGACATCGGAAATGAGACAAAGTCCTCTTCTGATGGGGCCGAACTCCGATTCCTTGTTAAACTTGTTTTATTGTGGCAACATCAAGGGTATTTTTGTAATAACCATAAAATATTTGAAGTATTTTTAACCATCATATCTTCGAGATCACTCTCGATATATTCATATACCTCTCATTTACTCGATCGTTACTCATATTCTAATATGGTAATATTATCTTTTAAAACGCCTGTTCTTAATTGTATCATTATCTAATAACGTATGTATTAAGATAATTATTAATGAATTAAATCACCTTTATTTTTCTTTTCTTTTATTTAAAGTTAGAATATGTTGAATTTTTTTTTATTCTCCCATAAATTACTTTATAAAATAAAGTTTCGAACTATTTTATAAAAGCTTGATTTGATGTACATTTCGATGATCGTGAAATTTATTATTACTGTCATGACTCGATTTTAAAGATATTATAATTAATATTTATAAATAATTTGAATCTATCGAATATACGGAAAAAAAAATATTTATTTTATGAAATTAATTTAAATTACACAAGGATGGGAAAATTTGTATTTTTTTCTATTTATATTTATATATTTTTTATTTTTGTTGAGATAATAAGTTTCTTTGTTTATTTATTTATTTATTTTTAAATTACAAATATTTTTAGTGAAAATAGTTTATTTTTGAAAATTTGACCAATATTTAAAAATAGTTTAAAAAATGAAAATAAAAATAATAATAATAATAATAATAATAAAAGAGGTGAAAGTACAAATTGTACATGTTGAAAAAGTTGGGGAATATCAAAAGAAAAAAGGTATAATTTTATGTAATTTATTTAAATAAAAAATATTATAAAATTAAAATTACTATAAAAATCTACAATAAAATATCTAATTTTTAATAACTATTTATGTTATTTTTTTTTAATTTAAAATTCTATTTATAAACATTATCATATGTTTTTTAAAAATATTTTTAAAATTTTAAATCGGACGAAATTAATAAAATATATTTTTGAACTTTATATTTATTTCAAAAATAAAATACGGTTCGTGTTTTCAAAAGTTTCATTAATACCATAATTTTTTTTAAAAAGTTCAAAAATACCCTTATTACGTGTGTCAATGCTAATTTTTAAAATTTTATAAATGTTTTTTTAATATAATATTAACGACAAAAATATTTTTAAATTAAAAAAAAATAACATAAATAGTTAAAAAAAATTAGATANGCATTATGGTGATTAGCTTATCTCGCATTACTTAAAGTGTTCGGAACCTCATTGTTCGTAGTAGAGGTTAGTGTCAGGAGATCCTTGTGCCAGTCAAGATTTTTTCTAGTGATCGAAAAATCTAAAATCTAAAATCCACCAGGGTCACGAGTATCATACCGCATCGTATTCGAGATGGGCTGAGAGAACTCGTAGGAGGGTGGGACGGCTCACTGAATTCACATCACAAATCACGACAACAAAAAAATTACCTTAAATCAATTAGTCGACGGTCTCCAACTTTCTAGGGTTCAGTAGTTGTTCAAAAGGCGTGCACGGATTTCTCCTTATAGTACACATTGGGCCCATCCAAGAGAGAACCAACCTACCTTTCTAGGGTTCGGAGATCCCTGCCCCTCTAAACCGGACGTACGATGTATCAATTGGATAAATTTTATGAAGGACATGACATGATTGACATAAATGTATATTTAGATATTATTGGAGTCCACGTCTAGTTTGCGTCAGAGATGCTTCACGTATAAACTATAATATTATGGCAACACTTTTCATAAATTTATATTTTTGCATATATGCTCTCCCATCTTTAACCTAAATATTTTAAGCTCGGGAAATTATTAAAATAAGAGATAAAATAGAGTATTAAACGTCATGATGTCTTATGAGGTGAAAACCGTCGAGTCTACCTTGACCCAAAAGAGGAGAAAAGGGTTTGGTGTACTCTGAGGTCGAGTCGAGGTGTTGCTCTTACTATCTAAAGAAGATAGCACATTCTAATGAGTCGTAATTATCGATTTTTACTAGGGTGTACACGGGCTAGGTTAATTTTTTTTTTGGACCAATCCAAAATTTTAGGTCGGTATCCCGAATGACCTAAATATGTTCATAACTCAACCCTCTACTTTCAAGTTAGGTTGTCGGGTTTTTCGTACTTATTTACAATACATATTAATTAATAACAAACCCTATCTTCGAGTTGGTTGAATTGACCCGACTTGGAAATAGAAAGAGTCATGATATTGCCTACTCATGTTACGGATCATTAGTTGCTCCTGGTGATATGGACTCAACTCGCTTCTACCCATCCCGGATACCATAGCATGTCGGAAATAAGGCGGGACATATTGGACACAATCACTCCCTTGGTTGGGGGTCGTCACACCATTTACATATGCAGATTTGAGAGGTTGGGTCGTTCCGCATTGAATACTACTAAGCTCTTCTTTCATTCCGACCTACAAACCAAACCGACTTTTAATTTTTCAAAATTCAATCTAACGTAAATCGTAATTTTTTTTTACCCAACCCAACTCTTATAATTTAAACCGAGTAGTCTGAATTATATTTATTGATTAAACCAATTAATAAAATAAGAAAATATCACGTCATACCAACATAAAATAAGAAAAATTCCATTTTAATTTAATAATTTCAAAAAGTGGAAAATAAAATAAGGATTAAATGACGTAAATAATTTAAAAGGTTTTTATTTTTTTTATTTTTCTCTCAAGTTTAATTAATAAATTGTGCTTCAATCAACCAATGGATTTTTTTTATTTATTTTAAAATAAATTTAAAATTCATTTTTATGAATGCTTTATTTATTTAATTTAAATTAAAAAATAAAATACTCGTCCACTTTGGTAACAGATATTCTATTTTTATTCTTTTTTTTATGTCAAATTTAATTTATAATTAGAAATATTCCTCTTTGTATTTTATTTATTTTAATTTCTCTTCTATTATTCGATTTCTTTAAAAATATGTATAATTATAACCAATCATTAATTTCCATCGGCAAATTAAAAAAAAATAAAAAATCATTAGATAAGATTAAGTTGAATTAATGGATAAGAGATGATAATAAATCGTGTTTATAAAAATTTATTAAAATTACGTTTGAAAAAAAAAAAGAATATTAGTATGTTTTTTTAAACATTACGTCATACTTTAGAAGCATAAAAAATGATATTATTATTCTTCTTACTATCTTATAATAAAATTAATTATTTAAAATGTTTATCAATTTTATCAGTCCAGCGGCTAATTTAGAGAATGGTCATAGTTTATAATCAAATAATACTATCTCTATTATTATCGGGTCTTTTTAGAGACTCACAGTAAAATCATGAGAATTTATATTCAAAGTTGACAATATTATATTTTAATTAAAAGTCAAAATGTCAGCCAGTTTGTTCCAACCAAAACCATAATCAAAAGTTGACTTTTTATAAACTAAAAAAAGATAAAAGATAATATTTTTTATTTATTTTTAGTTTCAAGTTGATAATAAATAATAATTTAGTATATAAACTAGACATAAATTTCTCTCGACGCTATGAAAAAATTAATAAATAATACACTTAAATTTTAAAAAAATCTAAAAAAATATATATTTATTGAAACCGTTAGTGTATGTTTCAAAAATACTTTTGAAATTATTTTTTTTTTAAAACGTATTTATTGTCAGTACTATGTTCAAACAGATACCCATAAAATTTTAAGGAGTAACATCAACACCCTTTATCTTCATTTTTTTTTTACCATCAATATATGGACGAAGATCGTCTATTGATACCTCATAGATTATTTCAGAACTTTTTAATGTTATTTTTGAAAGTTCATGATTATTTTTCAAAACGTGGCACGAACTATAAATGTATTTTTGAATCTTAAGAAAAATTAACAGGAACATTTTTGAAACAAAATATCAATGTTTTCAAGTGTTTTTTAGATTTTTTTTATAAACAATTGGAGTATTATTGATTTTTCTTTTTTTTTTTTTTTNTTTTTTGAGGTAGAAGACATTGACTTAATTTAAACATAGATTATTAGCAACTAATTGAGCAACTAGACTTAATCAAAACAAAGTCGTTATCAACCATTCTTAATACAAATCTAATAAATAAAGATCCAATCATTGGCCTCGACAAGAACAAGTTCCACTTAAAGAAAGAGGTTTTTAGCAGAGATTAATAAAACTAAACCATGAGGAGAGGCGGTTTGTGGGTCTTGTTCATGGTCTTGGCGGCGGCGATGGCGGCAGCGGAGGAGGAGAAGACGGTGGCGGCAGTGGAAGTGAAGGTGGGCGTGGTTTTGAATCCTAATGCTTTTGGGAAGATGGGTATGGCCTGCATCTCAATGGCTCTCTCTGATTTCTACGCTTCTCGGAGTCATTACAAAACCAAAGTGATTCTCAAGACGGTCGACTCTAATGGCACTGTCGTTGATGCAGCCGCTGCAGGTTCTTTTTTTACTTATGAATAACGACTCTCTACAATGGTATGATATTGTCTACTGTTCCTTAGATTAGTCGATGTGGGACCCTCCCCCAACAATCCTTCCCTCGAACAAAGTATACCATAAAGCTTCTCCTGAGTCCTATGGAGCCCTCGAATAGCCTCCCCTAATCGAGACTCGACTCCTTCTCTGTAGTTCTCGAACAAAGTATACTTTTTGTTCGACACTTGAGTCACTTTTGCCTACACCTTCGAGGCTCCATAAAACCTCCCCTGAGACCTATGGAGCCCTCGAATAGCCTCCCCTAATCAAGACTCGACTCCTTCTCTAGTGTCCTTGAACAAAATACACCATTTGTTCGACACTTGAGTCATTTTTTACTACACCTTCGAGGCTCCATAAAGCCTCCCCTGAGACCTATGGAGCCCTCGAACAGCCTCTCCTAATCGAGGCTCGATTCCTTCTCTGGAGTCCTCAAACAAAGTACACAATTTTTTCGACACTTGAGTCACCTTTGAGTACACCTTCTAGGCTCCATAAAGCTTCCCCTAAGACCTATGGAACTCTCGAACAGCCTCTCCTAATTGAGGCTCGACTCCTTCTCTGGAGTCCTCGAACAAAATACACCATTTGTTTGACACTTAGTCATTTTGACTACACCTTCGAGGCCCAAAATTTCTTTGTTCGACATTTGAGGATTATTTGACATAGCTAAGTTAAGGACATGACTCTGATACCATGTTAGAAATAACGACCCTCCACGATGGTATGATATTGTCCACTTTGAGCATTGGCTCTCGTGGCTTTGCTTTGGGCTTTCCCAAAAGGTCTGATACAAATGGAATAGTGTTTCTTACTTATAAACCCATGATTTTCTTCGTAATTAGTCGTTATAGGACTACTCCTTTCAATAGCCCTCAACAATTTGGTCACTTTTTACTTTCAGCTCTCGATTTAATAAAGAAAGAGGAAGTTCAAGCTATAATAGGCCCAGAAACCTCGATGCAAGCCAACTTCGTGATCGACGTCGGAGCCAAAGCACACGTACCCATCATCTCATTTTCCGCCACACGACCATCCCTAACATCCCACCGCAGTTCATTCTTCTTCCGAGCAGCCCAAGACGACGCTTCTCAAGTTAAAGCAATTGGTTCCATCGTAAAAGCCTACAAATGGCGACGAGTCGTCCCAATCTACGTCGACGACATGTTCGGCGACGGCATCATCCCATACCTAATCGACGCCCTACAAAACGTCAACACACACGTACCCTACCAAAGCATCATATCACCTACCGCCACCGACGACCAAATCATCGGAGAACTTTACAAGCTCATGACCATGCAAACAAGAGTGTTTATAGTACACATGTTACACGGCCTCGCCTCACGCATATTCATCAAAGCCAAACAAATTGGAATGATGAATAAAGGGTACGTTTGGATTGTTACAAATAGTATCACAAACGAGCTGGATTCAATAAATCATTCGATTTTTGAATCAATGCAAGGAGTAATTGGAATAAAAACTTACGTCCCAAGAACTCAAAAGCTCGAAGCTTTTGAAGATTTATGGCGGAAGAGATTTCTAAAGTATTATCCAACAATCGAACACATCCCGGAGCTCGACGTGTTCGGATTATGGGCTTATGATGCAGCTTGGGCGTTGGCGATCGCCGTGGAAGAGGCCGGCATCGACAGCCTTCGATATAGCCCGGCGAATGTCACGGCGTTGAAAATGAACTCATCGAACTATTTACACAATTTGGGTGTCAATCAAAATGGTGTAAGGCTTCGTGATCGGCTCTCAAATGTTACGTTTGATGGGTTGGCCGGAAAATTTGTGCTTAGAAATGGGCAATTGGAGTCGGCGGTTATGGAGATAGTGAATGTTATTGGTAATGGGAGGAGAAATGTGGGGTTTTGGTCGCCGGAGAGTGGGCTGACGAGGGTATTGGAGGGTTTGGGAGGAGGAGGAGGTGGGTTGAAATCGGTTATTTGGCCGGGAGATCCTGGCCACCGGCCAAAAGGGTGGGAGGTTTCGACGGCGGAGAGGAAGTTGAGAGTGGTGGTTCCGGTGAAGGATGGGTTTTGGGAGTTTGTGAGTATAGTTCATGATGCTAAGACGAATACAACGAAAGTGAGTGGGTATTGTATTGAAGTATTCAAAGCTGTTATTGAAGCGTTGCCTTATGCTGTTGGTTATGAGCTGATTCCCTTTCATAAAACCGCTGCGGAGCCTGGTGGTACCTATAATGACTTGGTTTATCAGATCTACCTTGGGGTTAGTATCATATATATCATTGTTGCTATCTATTAATGTGTAACAGCTCTAGTAGATATTGTCTTCTTTGAGATTTTCATTAGGGTTTTTCCACAAAGTTTTAGAATGCGTATACTAAGTATAGATTTTCACACCCTTATAATAAATGTTTCATTCTTTCCTATAATGATGTGAACCCCTCTTGGGGGTCAGCGTCCTCGCTGGCACACTGATTGGTGTTTGACTCTGATACCATTTGTAACAGCTTAAGCTCACTACTAGCAGATATTGTTCGCTTTAGCCCGTTACGTATCGTATGTCAGCCTTATGGTTTTAAAACGCGTCTGTAAAAAAGAGGTTTCTATCATAGGAGATGTGTTTTAAAAAACCTTGAGGGGAAACTCAAAAGGGGTAAACCGAAAAAGAACAATATCGGCTAGTGGTGATTTAGTCATTACACATGATATTAGAGCCAGTCACCAAACGGTGTGATATCTGCTAGTGATGAAATTAGAACAATATCTGCTAGTGATATCTGCCCGAAAGAAAAAGCTCAAATAGAACAATATCCGCTAGTGATGAAATTAGACCATTACAAATGGTATCAGACTAGATGGTGTGATAGCAACAACGCTGGCCTCCAAAAGGGGTAGATTATGAGATAACATTCCTTACAAAGGTATGAGAATCTCTCCCTACTAAACCTATTTTAAAATTTCAAGGGAAAACCCAAAAGAAAAAAGTCGAAAGAGAACAATAATATCTACTATCGATGGGATTAGACCATTACAAATGGTATCAGAGCCCGTCATGTGCCAGCGACGACGCTGACCCCCAAGAAGATGAATTGTGAGATAAAATTTCATAGAAGTGTATCCAGAATCTCTCCCTAGCAGACCCGTTATATAATCTTAAAGAACCCGATAAAGAAAGTAGACAATATCTACTAACAGTGATTTTTTTTTTAACTCACATATGATCTCGGGTGATGATTAGAACTTCGATGCATTGGTGGGCGACCTAACAATCCGAGCAAACAGGTCAAAATACATCGACTACACACTACCCTTTGCAGAATCGGGCGTATCACTAGTGGTACCAATAAAGAGCGTGAAGAACACCAACGCATGGGTATTCATACAGCCATTAAAAGGGCGCCTATGGTCCCTCACAGGCGGCTTCTTCCTCATCATGGCACTCGTCGTATGGGTCCTCGAGCACCGCATCAACGAAGACTTTCGCGGCCATCCATTGAACCAAATCTGCACCAGCCTTTGGTACTCCTTCTCCACCATGGTCTTCGCCCATCGTACGTACCCTCAACCCCACCATAATATGATATTGTCCACTTTGAGCAGAAGCTCTCATGACTTTGCTTTCGGCTTCTCAAAAGGCCTCATACCAATGGAGATAGTACTGTTCACTTATAAACACATGATTTTCCATTAAATTAACCAATGTGGGACTCAGTCCCAATAATCCTCAACGATCCTTCCATCAAACAAAGTACACTATAAGTCTCCCCTGAGACTTATGAAGCTCTCGAATAGCTTAATCGAGGCTCGACTCCTTTCTCTGGAGCCCTTGAACAAAGTACACCATTTGTTCGACACTTTAGTCACTTTTGACTACATCTTCGAGGCTCACAGTTTTTTGTTCGATATTTGAGGATTCTATTGACATGGTTAAGTTTATGGCATGACTCTAATACCAATTGTTGAACCCAACTGGAAACACTCGCACTCTTTGTTAAGACCAATAGAGAAGAGAATACAACACACTCTTTAGAATACTACTGTTTTTTTATTGTTTTTGGATTTCTTGGATGAATAAACTAGATAGTGTGGAGGAGTATTTATACTAGAGCCTACCATCTGAATCTAGACCTAATAGATCTGAATCTTTTCCTAAAATATCTATCTCTTAACATCTCTGTTAAAATAAATATACAATCGGCTAGTACAATTATTGGGCTTGACTCTATTGAGCTAGTGATGATATTTCAACATTTTCAGGGGAGATTACGTTCAATAACTGGACGAGATTCGCGGTGATTATATGGCTGTTTGTGGTCTTGATCATTACACAAAGCTACACTGCAAGTTTGGCCTCGTATTTGACGGTTCAAGATTTGAAACCGGCTGTGACGGACATTCATCAGCTGCAAAGGAATGGGGAGTTCATTGGGCATAAAGTTGGGTCTTTTATTAGGGAGATTCTTAAGTCATTGGAGTTTGATGAATCCCAGCTTAGAACTTACCGTACAGCTGAAGAATTGCATGAGCTTTTATCTAAAGGAAGCTCTAATGGTGGAATTTCAGCTGCCATGGATGAAATTCCTTATATTAAGCTGTTTTTGGCTAAGTATTGCTCGCAATATACTACTACTGAACCCACTTATAAAGCTGATGGCTTTGGTTTTGTAAGTTCCTTCTAATGCTCGTGGTTTTGTACTTGTGAGGATTGTTGGGAGGGAGTCTGAGATTTGCTGGGTTTATAAGTAAGGAATAGATCTCCGTTGTTGGTATGAGGTCTAATAAAGTCATGTGAGCTTATGCTCAAAGTGGATAATATCGTACCATTGTGGAGAGTCGTGGTTCGTAACATGGTATTAGAGTCATGCTGTTAACTTAGTCATGTCAATAGAATTGTCAAATGTCGAATAAAAAAGTTGTGAGTCTCGAAGGTGTAGTAAAAAGTGGCTTGAGTTTCGAACAAAGGGTGTAGTTTGTTCGAGGAGTCTAGAGATGGTGTTGAGTCTTGGTTAAGTGGAGGCTGTTCGAGGGTTTTATAGGTTTCAGGGGAGGCTCTATAGTATACTTTGTTCTAGGAGAGGATTGTTGAGGATCGAGGGAGTCCCATATTGGTTAATCTCGATCAAGGAGAGGTTGTTCGAAGGCTCTGTAGTGTATTCTGTTCGAGGGGAGAATTGTTGGGAGGGAGTCCCACGATGGCTAATTTAGAGAATGATGATGAGTTTATAAGTAAGAAATACATGATCATGGGTTTATAACTCGAGTGTCGACATAAAGGGGTACTTTGTTCAAGGACTCTAGAGAATGAGTCGAGCCTTGATTAAGGGGAGACTGTTCGAGGGCTCCGTAGGCATCAGAGTAGGCTCTATAGTGTACTTTGTTCGAGGGGAGAATTGTTGGGGACCCGCATTGGCTAATTTAGGGAATGATTATGGGTTTATAAGTAAGCATTAGTATGAGCCATTTTGGTAAAGTCGAAACCAAAGCCAAGAGAGCTTATGTTCAAAGTGGACAATATTATATCATACCATTGTGACGAGTTGTGGCTTCTTTTCTACAGGGCTTCCCGATAGGTTCCCCGTTAGTCTCTGACATCTCGAGAGCGATCTTGGAGGTGACAGAGAGCGACCGGATGAGAGAGATCGAGAACGCATGGTTCAAGAAAGTGAGAGAATGTTCAGTTTCTGAAGCCTCTCAATTGTCTTCAACACGTTTGAGCGTGGACAGTTTCTGGGCACTTTTCGTGATCGTCGCAAGTGTTTCTGCAGTTTGTATCATTTGTTATATGGTCAAATTTCTGTACGACGAGCGAGGGCTGTGGTGGTATACAAATGCTCCAAAGCGGCAAAGATTCCACCAAGTGGGGCGCAAGTTCATGGATAGAGATGCAAGAGCTTACCGGCTGCAACGAAGGGCATTTAGAAATGGTGTTCGTGTTCATCCCGATCATCACCCTCCAGCTAATTGAAACAGATCGCTTGGTGGGGTTTATGATACATTTTGTTTTCATCACCTTTCTACTTACAATTTGCTCGGAATATACCAATAATGTGCATTTTTCTTACTCCCGAAGAACAATGGACAGTATGTTTAGTTCTCGGGAGAGATTCTTTCCCTAACATTGTTGCCCCGAGAGAAATGTCTTTTTAATTGATGCGGGACGAGAGATGCCCTTCTCCCTTTGTTAATGTGTGATTTTTTGCCCTTCCTCTACTGGGTTCGAAGGACGTTTTCTATTTGTGGGTTGTGTTGGATGATGAAAGTCCCACCTCCGCTAATTTAGGGAATGATCATGGGTTTATAAACAAAGAAAACTCTTTCCATTGGTACGAGGCCTTTTGGGGAGACCCGAAGCAAAGTCATGAGAGTTTATGCTCAAAGTGGACAATATTATACCATTGTGGAGAGTTGTGTTCGTCTAACATGGTATCAGAGTCATGCCCTAAACTTAGTCGTGCCAATAGATTGGTAACTCCTCAAATATCGAACAAAGGACTCCAAAAGACAATGAGTCAAGCCTCCTTGAAGGCAGTAAAAAATGACTAAGACTCCAAAGAAGTCGAGCCTCGATTAAGGGGAGACGCACTTTGTTCGAGGGGAGGTGTTGGATGATGAAAGTCGCACATCGACTAATTTAGGGAATGATCCTAATTTAGGGAATGATCATGGGTTTATAAACAAAGAATACTCTCCCCATTGGTACGAGACCTTTTGGGGAATGTTCGAGGGGAGGTGTTGGATGATGAAAGTCGCACATCCACTAGTTTAGGGAATGATCATGGGTTTATAAACAAAGAATACTCTCCCCATTGGTACGAGGCCGTTTGGGGAAGGCCCAAATGTTGTGCTTAAAGTGGACAATATCATACCATTGTGAAGAATCGTGTTCGTCTAACAAGTTGAATTGAGTTAGACCTAACCCAATTGTTCGATAGTAAAATATTTTCAACATAAAAAAACGACCCTTTTATATATATATATATATTAAATTAACAATAAATTCAAATATTAACCAATCAAATGCATATAGTTTCATTTATTTGAACCAAACACAACTCAGATTATACAGGTTGGGTTGTGTTAATCGGGTTTTTCGAGTTATTGAATTTTTTTAACACGACTATCGCTTTTAGGATAATCGATGTTTAAACAATTTTAACACGTGCGCCCACATAATTTTTTTTAATTAAAAGAAATTAAGAAGAATAAATTAGAGGCTAAAAACAAGTTGTGTGGAGAATTTGAAGGTGAAAAGAATATTATTATTCCTTAAGGAAAATGATTAATGACTAATCTAAATAATTAATTACAGCAAATCATAAGGAGAAGGATGATAATGACAAGACTTGCCAAGTTGGTGAGTATATTATAAGAAATGGTCAAAGAATTTTAAGCCTTTTTTTTTATGTACAAATAAACACATTAAAGAAAATATGAATAAATAAATTAATATTGAACCCTATAGATACAACCAACCAAAGACTCCAAAACCCACTTGGATCCAACCAAAATGATGTTTTTTTTTAATAAAATGTTGACTTTTGATCTTATAATTAAAAAAAAAACATTATTTTTAATCGAATTATTTTGTATATACACTAAATATGAATTCCTCGTTGTGAGATACCACGTCGGTTAGACAGGGAAACATAACATTTGTTACAAGAGTGAAAACCTCTCCCTAATAGATGCGTTTTGTGATGTCCTACATTGGTTGGGGAGGAGAACAAATCACTAGTGTGTGGAAACCTTCCCCTAGCAGACGCGTAGCTCGAAAGGGAAAGCACAAAGATGACAATATTTGCTAGTGGTGGATTTGGGTGTTACATGTTCCAAAATCGTGAGGTTGACAACGATATGTAACGGGCCAAAGCGGATGATAACTGTTAGCACTGGGGTTGGACTATTACAAATAGTATTAGAGCTAGACACCGAGCGATGTGTTAGCGAAGACTTTGGGTCCTTTAAGAGGGGTGAAATGTGAGATCTGACATTGGTTGGAGAGGGAACAAAACATTCTTTATCTCTAACAGGGTGTGGAAACCTATCCCTAACATACGGCATTTAGGGTTTTGTAACCTAGATCAAACCCTTCTATGATGTCATTTCCCTTTGATTTTATAAGGCATTTAGGGTTTTTTAACCTAAGAAAGCATCACGAAAACCAAGCAAAAAGTTGGTGAAAAAGCATCCCGACCAACAAAAGCATTGGTGAGGTACATTATGAGAAGTAGAGATTTGGTGGAGTTAGGGGTAGAGGCGGAGACGAAAACTATAATCTCCATTCCCGTTCCTGTTTAGCTAACGAGGAGAAATCATTCTATGCTCCTTCTCCTATTTTCCATTTAAACAGAGATTTTCCATCCCATTCAAAGTGGGTCCTCGGCCCGTGAATTAAATAAACATCTTATCTAAACTACGAGTATAAGCTTGGTCAGCCAATCATATAATAGGGTTTGACTAATTATTATTTTGAGTATCACCCTTAATTGGCAAGTTGAGCAAGTAGGCTTTTAATCAAACTAAAGTCATTCTTTGTTCTTGATAAAATAATGAACAAAGAACAAGTCATTGCCTTGGACAACCAAAAGCTTTGGTTCCCATGATTGGATATCTCTTCCTCATATCCGATATCAATATCAAATTCAAATTCTTGTCAAGTCATGCACCCAACTCCCAACCCACCATTAAAATAACAAAGCTTTGGTCATATTAATCAAAGTAGTTGATTCAAATTCATCCAAAGCTTAATGATGAGGAGAGGAAAGGGTTTGAGAGGGGGTTTTGGGGTGGTGGTGATTGTTGTTTTTCTTAACATGTTAGTCATGGCGGCGGCGACCACGGAGATGGTGGCGGAGGAGGAGGAGGAGGAGGAGGAGGAGGTGGCGGCAAAAGTGAAAGTGAAGGTGGGTGTGGTCTTGGATTTGAATCTTGTTGTTGGGCAGATGGGGTTGAGCTGTGTTTCAATGGCTCTAGCTGATTTGTATTCTTCTCGGAGTTATTACAAGACTAGAGTGACTCTTAGCACCATTGACTCCAATGACACCGTTGTTGATGCAGCTGCTGCAGGTTCCTCTCATCTTTTATATATTAGTTCATCTTTTCGTCTACGTCGATGCGGGAAAATAATGAAACATTTCTTATAAGAGTGTGGAAATCTCTCCCTAACATACGCGTTTTAAAAACGGTAAATATCTGTTAGTGATGGGTTGAGCTGTTACACTAAGTCTACCGCTAACAGGTATTGTCCGTTTTAATCTGTTATGTATCACCGTCAACCTAGTAAGGAGAGGTTTTTACACTCTTCTATGAAATGTTTTGTATCTCTCTCCAACTGACGTGGATCTCACAATCCAACCATGGCCAAACGCATTGCTGGCACACAGCTCGGTGTCTGACTCTGATACTTAGGGGGTGGATTGTGAGATCCCATATTAGTTGATATTAGTTGGAGAGAGTAACGAAACATTCCTTGTAAGGGTATGATACTTAGGGGGTGGATTGTGAGATCCCATATTAGTTGATATTAGTTGGAGAGACATTCCTTGTAAGGGTGTGGAAACCTCTCCCTGACTGTTGCGGTTTAAAAACCTTGAGAGAAAGCCCAAAGATGACAATATCTACCCGCATTGGGCTTGGGCAGTTACACTACGCCTACCACTAGTAGATATTGTCCGTTTTAGCTTGTTACTTATTGCCATCAATCTCACAGTTTTAAATCGCGTCTAGTAAGGAGGGGTTTTCACACCCTTTTAAGGAATGTTTCGTTTCCCTCTCCAACCAATGTGGGATCTCACAATCCACCCACTTGGGGGCCAAACGTCCAATTTCGTTCCCTCTACAACCAACGTGGGATTTCACAATCCACCCACTTGGGGGCAAAACGTCCCATTTCATTCCCTCAAACAGACGTGAGATCTCACAATCCACCAACTTGAGGGCTAAACATCCTCACGGGCACACACAGCTCGATGTCTACAGTAAGGGGTGGATTGTGAGATCCTACATTAGTTGGAGACAAAAACGAAACATTCCTTATAATCGTGTGGAAATCTCTCCCTACTAGATGCATTTTAAAAACAGTGAGACTAAGAACTATATATAACCGATCAAAACCAACAACATCTACTAACAATGAGCTTGAACGGTTACATGACCATATATCGGGAAAGATTTGATTGATTGAAATTCCTCCGATTCTCAGCTTTAGATTTGATAAAGGAAGAGGAAGTACAAGCCATAATAGGCCCAACAAGCTCCATGCAAGCCAACTTCATAATCAACATAGGAGACAAAGCACAAGTACCCATCATCTCCTACTCCGCCACACGCCCATCCCTCACATCCCAACGCAGCTCCTTCTTCTTCCGCATCGCCCAAAACGATTCCTCTCAAGTCAAAGCCATTGGAGCCATAATCAAAGCTTTCAAATGGCGTCAAGTCATCCCCATCTACACCGACAACGAGTTCGGCAACGGCATCGTCCCTTACCTCATCGACGCACTACAAGAAGCCGACGCAGACGTACCTTACCAAAGCCTCATCTCCCCGACAGCCACCGACACCCAAATCACCAACGAGCTACACAAATTAAAAAACATGCCGACAAGAGTGTTCGTAGTACACATGTTAACACGCCTCGCTTCAAGATTCTTCATGAAAGTTCAAGAATTTGGAATGATGAATCGTGGGTATGTTTGGATTATCACTGATTCAATTGCAAATGAATTGGATTTAATCGAGCCATTAGTTTATGAAGCTTTGCAGGGCGTTGTTGGAATTAGAACTTATGTCCCAAGAACGAAAAGGCTTAACTTGTTGAAACGTGATTGGCGGAAGAGATTCCGGCGGTATTACCCGACCGTGGAGGATATTCCGGAGGTGGACGTTTATGGGTTGTGGGCTTATGATGCTGCTTGGGCTTTGGCCACCGCCGTGGAACTCGCCGGCACCGACAACCTCCGATACACCGCCGCCAAAATTAACTCATCGAATTATTTATTTAACGTTGGGGTTAATCAAAATGGTCCGAGGTTGCGTGAGGCCTTGTCGGATGTGACGTTCATGGGGTTGGCTGGTGAATTTAGTCTCATAAATGGGCAATTGCAATCGACCCTTTTTGAGATTGTGAATGTTATTGGTAATGGGAGGAGAAATGTGGGGTTTTGGTCGCCGGAGACTGGGTTGACGAGGAAGCTGGTTGATTCCGGCGGTGCGAAGGGGTTGCGATCGATTATTTGGCCGGGGGAGCCGGTTGTTACGCCGAAAGGATGGGAGGTTCCGACGAATGGGAGGAAGTTGAGAATTGGGGTTCCGGTGAAGGATGGATTTTGGGAGTTTGTGAAGCTGGTAAGGGATTTTGAAACGAATGTAACGATTGGTGTTGAAGGATATTGCATTGATGTGTTTAAGGCTGTGATTGAGAAGCTGCCTTATAAGGTTGATTATGAGTTCGTTCCTGCTGAGAAATCTAATTCTGTCCCTGGTGGTAGCTACAATGAGTTCACTTATCAGCTCTTCCTTGGGGTAAGTATCATAAGATTAGGTTAAAATGTTCGTGAATGGTTAGGATTCACGACCCAGTTGTCTATTTTGAGCGTAAGTTCTTATGACTTTACTTTTGGCTTCTGTAAGAGGCCTCGTACCATGATCAACCTCTTGATTAGTCGATGTGGGACTCCTCTTCCAACGATTCTCCCCTCGAACAAAGTACACTATAGAGTCTCCCCTGAGGCCTATGGAGCCCTCGAATAGTCTCCCCTTAATCGAGACTCGACTGCTTTTCTGGAACCCTCGAACAAAGTACACCATAGAGCCTCCCCTAAGGTCTATGGAGCCCTCGAACAACCTTCCTTTAATTGAAGCTCGACTCCTTCTCTAGAGCCCTTGAATAAAGTACACCCTTTGTCTCGAACAAAGTATACCATAGAGCCTCCTCTGAGGCCTATGGAGCCCTCCAACAACCTCCCCTTAATTGAGGCTCGATTCCTTCTCTAGAGCCTTCGAACAAAGTACACCCTTTGTTTCGAACAAGTACACCATAGAGTCTCCCCTGAGGCCTATGAAGCCCTCGAATAGTCTCCCCTTAATCGAGACTCGACTCCTTCTCTAGAGCCTCGAACAAAATACACCATTTGTTTCGAACAAGTATACCATAGAGTCTCCCCTTAAGCCTATGAAGCCCTCAAACAATCTCCCCTTAATTAAAGCTTGACTCCTTCTTTGGAGCCCTCGAACAAAGTACACCATAGAGCCTCCCTTGAGGCCTATGGAGCCCTCGAACAGCCTCCCTCCCCTTAACCGAGGCTGACTTCTTCTCTGGAGCCCTCGAACAAAGTACACCATTTGTTTGACACTTGAGTCACTTTTGACTACACTCTCGAGGGTCCCAATTTCTTTATTTGATATTTCAGGATTCTATTGACATGTCTAAGTTAAGGACATGACTCTAATATCATGTTAGGAATCACGACCCTCCACAATAGTATAATATTATCCACTTTGAGCATGAGCTCTCGTGACTTTGCTTTTGGCTTCCCTAAAAGTTCACATACAATGGAGATAGATCACTCCTCTCCCAACAATCCTCAACATAATTTAATTATTAATATAACGAATGCTACGAATGAACAGAAGTTCGACGCGGTGGTGGGCGACGTAACGATCCGGGCAAACAGGTCAACCTACATAGACTACACATTACCATTCACAGAATCCGGAGTGGCCATGGTGGTGCCAATGAAGACCGAGAAGAACACCAATGCATGGGTGTTCTTAAAGCCACTAACATGGAAGCTATGGGCGCTCACAGCCGGCTTCTTCCTCTTCATAGCACTTGTTGTTTGGATCCTAGAACATAGAGTCAATGAAGAGTTCCGTGGATCTTCATTGGATCAAATCTGCACCAGCCTCTGGTACTCATTCTCCACCATGGTTTTCGCTCATAGTAAGCAATCTCTCCCCCTCAAGATCTTCAGTTCATTCTGTTCTTGTTAATTTGTTAACATTTTAAAGAACTTTGTTGATGTTAGGGGAGGTTACTTTGAACAATTGCACGAGACTTGTGGTGATACTATGGCTGTTTGTGGTTCTTATCATCACTCAAAGCTATACTGCAAGTTTGGCATCACTTTTGACAGTGCAAGAGCTGAAGCCGAGTGTGAATGATATCAATTTGCTTCTTAAAAATGGAGAGAACATTGGGTACCAAGGAGGGTCTTTTGTGTATGAAATTCTTAAGTCGTTGAAGTTTGATGATTCTCAGCTTAAAACTTATGAGTCTGCTGAAGAACTGCATGAACTCTTCGTTAAAGGAAGTATGAATGGTGGAATTTCTGCTGCGGTGGATGAAACTCCTTATATTAAAGTGTTTCTGGCTCAGTATTGCTCTCAATATACCACCACTGAACCAACCTTTAAAGCTGATGGCTTTGGCTTTGTAAGTTCGTCTTTCTTACTGTAACGGCTAACTGATATTGTCCTCTTTGGACTTTTACTTAAGATTTTTAAAATACGTCTGTTAGGGAGAGGTTTTTGCACCGTTCTACTCTCTAACCGATGTAGGATCTTACAATCTACTCCCTTCGAGATCTAACGTCCTTGTTGACACACCCCTTCGTGTCCATCTCCTTTGAGGCTTAGCCTCCTCGCTCGTACATCGGCCGGTGTCTGACTTTGATACTATTTCTGATTTGTGCTTGTCATCTTTGCATAGGGGTCATGTTAATCTTCTCTGTATTGTTCCAATTTTATCGAATGTCCCCATCGGTTGGAGAGAGAGGAACAAAGCACTTTTTATAAGGGTGTGGATTGTATTAGAGCCAGACATTGGGTAGGGTGCTAGCGATGACATTGGGCCTCCAAGTGGGGTAGATTGTGAGATCCCACGTCAGTTGAAGAGGAGAACGAAATATTCCTTATAAGGGTGTGGATTGTATTAGAGGCAGATATCGGGCGGTGTGCTAGCGAGGACAATGAGCCTCCAAGGAGGTGGTTTGTGAGATCCCACATCGATTGAAAAGGAGAACGAAACATTCCTTATAAGGGTGTGGATTGTATTAGAGACAGACATCGGGCGGTGTGCCAACAAGGACATTGGACCTCCAAAGGGGTGGATTGTGAGATCCCGCATCAATGGAAGAGGATAACACGAAACATTTCTGGTGTGGATTGTATTAGAAGCAGACATCGGGCGGTGTGCCAATAAGGACATTGGGTCTCCAAGGGGGTGGATTGTGAGATCTCACATTGGTTGAAGAAGAGAACGAAACATTCCTTATAAGGGTATGGATTGTATCAGAGCCAGACATCGGGTGATATGCCAGAGAGGACGTTGGGCCTCCAAGGGGGTGGATTGTAAGATCCCACATCGGTTGGAGAGAAAAACATCGATTATAAGAGTGAAAACTTCTCTCTAGCAAAAGCCCAAAGAGAAAATGAGAACAATATATGTTAGCCGTAGACTTGGGCTATTACACATACATCATGTCCACCTAGCGAGACGAGAATAGAAAAAGGAAGCCTTTTCCGTCTCAATTTTCAAAGTTAAATGAACATCTCTAATCATAACACATGGACTTCTTTTCCAGGGATTTCCGATAGGTTCGCCTTTAGTACCGGACATCTCGAGAAAAATCTTAGAGGTGACGGAAGGCGAAAGAATGAAAGAGATCGAAACCAAATGGTTCAAAAATGTGGAAGAATGTACAGCTTCAAAAGTGGCAGAATTATCTTCCACCCGCTTGAGCATCAACAGCTTCTGGGGACTTTTCCTCGTCACCGGCGTCGTTTCCCTCTCCTCGGTCGTTGCTTATATCGGCAAATTTCTCTACGACGAACAGCGCGTGTGGCGAAACAACGTCGAGCCTTCGATCTGGAGAGTATTCTGCGCGTTGATCCGCAAGTTCATGAAGAGAGATCCAACAGCTCACCCGCTAAGGCGAAGGGCATCCATGAATGATGTTCCTGTCTTAGCCAGAAGACGCAGTTTTTAGAGATTATCGGTGGTCCTTCATGTTATGGATATCATAGAAATGTAATATAAAATCAATGGAAGTTGAAATAAAAAAAAAAAAAAAAAAAAAAAAAAAAAAAAAAAAAAAAAAAAAAAAAAAAAAAAAAAAAAAAAANCATGTCTTGTCCTTCCAAAAAGTTTGGATCTTTGTTTTTCTTTTTTGATAAAATTAATAATGTGGGCCCGTTCTATTTTCGACAATTGATCTCCGACACTAGTTAATATAGAGGATACTTTCGTAATTTGGTGAATTGACGGAGTGCTTAAGTAATAAAAATGTGTTTAAAACTTCACAATTGATTCACGATTGACGCTAGTTAATGAAGTGTGCTCGACATATCTTTATTGCGATGGTTGAGCGTCAGGTAGTGGTTGTAGAAGGTGATTGACGAAAGTAGACCATAGAGATTTTCTAGCCCTGCTTGATGATCGATGAAAAGATGTAGACGATTGGTGATTTACGTGGAGTGATCGAAACGACATTAGACTGCCTCGACGATGAACGTGAACTAGGGACGACAATGGTTACAGTGATGGTAAGACAGAGCGAGCTAGTTGAGGGGGAGAGATGGGATGATTGGGAGGGAGGGAGTATGGTAAGACTGTATATGGGTTGAATTAGGTTGTAAAAATCTTTTAGACCAACTCAAAAATTTGGGTCAGGTGGGTTTGGTAACTATAATAGCCACCGCTATCAGATATTGTCTTATTTGAGCTTTTTCTCCAGATTTTAAAACTCGTTTATTATTATAAATAATGTTTCGTTTTCCTCCCTAACCGATATTGGATCTCACAATCTACCCGTTTAGGGCCCAACGTCCTCGCTGACACTCGTTCCCTTCTCTATCGATGAGGGATCCTCAATCTACCCCCTTCAGTGCCCAACCTACTCGCTGACACATTGCTCGATGTCTAGCTCTCTGATACCAATCTATCACAATTCAAATTTCGAAACTTCAAAAATTGAGTCGTGAGTAACCTTCAAAATCCTACTTATTCAGAATAAATGTTACATTAATAACACGTTTATATGATGATTATTAAAGTCCTAGCTAGGGTCGAAACTCCCTCCGCCCCAAAATAATTGGCTTGCCGCCCTCGTTAACCGTAAAACCCGAGCTTTCATGACCTTTGGGCACCGATAAGCCATCAAACCGACGATGGAAGAAGCCGGCGCCAAACCTAGGAAGGGCGTCTCCTGCCTTTGCGGCATATGCAATAACAGGAAAGCTGCTCTCAAGAGGCCAAAAACCCTGCAACAGGTTTAATTTGCTTCCCGTCTTGTCTTTATTCTGATTTCTTCTTATTTGTTTCTCTGTTAGCTTTCGTCATACTTGCGTTAATGATCATCGGAAACCATTGAAGAATCAGGAACCCTGATTTCCGTTCATGTAATTAATTATACAATGTGGTCTAAATGTTATTTTGGACAGTATGTTGTATTGTAATTCTAATAGAATGAACAGATTAACTATAGCGTTATGAAAAATCTTGCCCTCAAACCGAAGGATTTAAGCCGATGAATTTCATATATCGATACCTTTAACTCTCCGCTCATTTGTAGGCTTGAAAATCTGCACGAGGTCGAACTAGTGATTATCAATATTAATTAGGGAGGAAATAACTCTACAGGGTTTCAAACACATGATCTACATGTTAANTCTACTCGCATACCATGTTAAATCGTTATTGAACCGAAAAGCTTAAGTTGATGGGTGAGATTCCACATCGGTTGGAGAGAAGAACGGAACATTCTTCATAAGGGTGTGGAAACTTCTCCCTAGAAGACGCGTTTTAAAAACCTTAAGGGGAAGCCCGAAAGGGAAATCCCAAAGAGGACATGGGCTTGGGCTGTTATAATATCCTACATCACCATGTTTATTGCTTTTACAGATATGCAGAGAATGCTTCTATGAGGTCTTTGAAGAGGAGATCCATCAAGTTATTGTGAAGAATCACTTGTTCAGACCAGGGGAACGCATTGCTGTTGGTGCCTCTGGTGGAAAAGGTGGACACAAATTCTACTTAGTTCTAAATCGTTCTTGATCTTCAAGATTATGTGAAAGGCCGTTGTTTCTGTTATTTATTGTCGCTATGTGTGCTTGTGGGAGTCTCTTTCTTTTTTGATGTGCTGTCACGCTCCCTTCCCATCTATGGACGAAAGGGCAAGTCCTTGACTCTATTCCTGATCGATCGGGCAAGCGGCTTGGCTTGATAAAAAAGTTAACTCCGACGATTTTCTTTTTATATTCTCTCATACAGGGGCGATAAATTTTGTAGATGTCTTTTGTACTATTTTTGGTTTAATATTGACATTTACTATTGCCCATTTATGCAGATTCTACTGTTCTTGCATATGTGTTATCGGAATTGAATCGGCGGCACAATTATGGTTTAGATCTCTTTCTTTTATCAGTTGATGAGGGCATCACTGGATACAGAGATGACTCTCTTGAAACTGTGAAAAGAAATGAAATTCAGGTGAAAGGTCTTTCTTGTCTTGCTTTAGATATAATTTCCTGTTTCCTTATTTCTTGATTTCTCTATGATTCTCTCTACGAGCTATAATATTATGACAGAAACAAATAATTTGTATGGGAATTGTCCATTCTGACTTTAGTTGTTCCTTTTCAGTATGGATTGCCACTACAAATTGTATCATACAAGGATTTATATGGATGGACAATGGATGAGATAGTGAAGATGATTGGCTTAAAGAATAATTGCACCTTTTGTGGAGTTTTCCGTCGGCAGGTGTGAAACAACTACTCCTGCTATGACTTCACAGTATATTTTCAGGCATTGTCTACATTGTGCATAGTTTCTTCCATGGGTATAGCAAATGTCATTTGAGGCTTACTTTTTATTCAACGAAATTACGGTATCTAAGTTAGGATATGATGTTGATACCGCCCCAGGAAAAGAAAATATAAACAAAATGGCCAGGCTATGGTGGTATTATAATTGTGAGCTGTGTGTGCCTCCTCATGGATCGAGTGCTTTTATAATTCGTGTTACGCTGTTAGTTAATTGCAGGCCACCCTGTCTTGACATAGGTTTTGTGTGTTTCTATTAAGGCTTATGGCCTCCTTTCTCATGTTTGATTTACTTGTGAACTATCACTAGGGGTTTAGGTGGCTTAGTTGTAAACAGAATTGATGGTTTGATTGAATTGTCAATTCGATTTGTGTAACGGCCCAGATCCACCGCTAGCAGATATTGTTCTCTTTGGGCTTTCCCTTCCGGGCTTCCCCTCAAGGCTTTAAAACGCGTCTGATAGGGGAAGGTTTCCACACCCTTATAAATTGTAGTTTGTTCTCCTCCCCAACCAATGTGGGACATCATAATCCACCCCCTTTTGGGGCCCAACGTCCTCGCTAGCACTCTTTCCTTCCTCCAATCGATGTGGGACCGCCCCCAAATCCACCCTCCTTTGGGGCCCAGCGTCCTTATTGGCAAACCGCCTCGTGTCTATCCCCCTTCGGGGCAGCGAGAAGGCTGGCACATTGTCCGGTGTCTGGCTCTAATACCATTTGTAACGGCCCAGATCCACCGCTAGCAGATATTGTCCTCTTTGGGCTTTCCCTTTCGGGCTTCCCTTCAAAGCTTTAAAACGCGTCTGCTAGGGGAAGGTTTCCACAACCTTATAAATGGTGGTCTGTTCTCATCTCCAACCAATGTCGGACATCATAGTTCGGCAGTTTGATGAGTCTTTGTTGAGTCTTTGGGTTGGGTAGTGTAACAGCCCAAGGCCACCTCTAACAGATATTGATCGCTTTGGTCCCATGCGTATCGTCGTCCACCTCACGGTTTTAAAACGTGTCTGTTAGGGAGAGGTTTCCATACCCTTATAAGGAATGCTTCGTTTCCCTCTTCAACCGATGTCGGATCTCACAAGTGGGGTTGAACCATGAAAAGTAGGTAAGGGGACTCATGAAGGGCTCGGCTGCTAGGCTATTGATGTTTTATCATTCAATTGGTCAGTTGACCCTTAAATTTGAAACTAACCAATTTTCGTCGGCTTTTACAATGTTGTAAACCAAAAGTGACCAACATACACCAAACCAACCTAAGGTTGGCTTTATTGGTATCGTTGTTTTAGTTTGCACCTTTAATTATCATGCAATCATATTCTCATTCTTTTGTGGCAAGCACGGGAAGACACGTAGTACTAAGATGTCGAGACGTAAAACCAGCCATAGCAAATCAGTTAGATAGACGTTACTTCTTCGTGTCTGCTCATTTCATGTATAAATGTGATGGGTACCATGAATTAAGATGTGTATTCAGCATTATTTCATTGAAGTAATAGATCTTTTTCTCCTGAAGGCTCTTGATAGAGGTGCTGCATTGTTGAAAGTAGACAAGCTTGCCACCGGACACAATGCAGATGACATGGCTGAAACGGTTCTATTGAATATATTACGGGGCGACATAGCAAGGTATTCTAATATTACGAGATCACTTTCGATCGCTTTCATTTTGAACTGAGATTAGACTGAACCAATGCTTCGAGTTTATAGATTGAGTCGATGTACTGCTATAATAACCGGCGAAGATGGACCGATTCCAAGATGCAAACCTTTCAAGTACACATATGAAAAGGAGATAGTTATATATCCTTTTATTGTAGTCTCATACTTCTTAAGCAAGTGTTTGTTTCTTGTGCTAGTTGTAAAACCTTAACCAGATATTCACGTATGCTTATTTTAAGAAGCTCGACTACTTCTCCACCGAGTGTAAGCGTTTCTCATTTTAGCTGTTCTTTGTTTTCTTATTTTCCTCACATTTCTGTGTCTTCTAAATGATAATAAAGTTCATTAGATTCAATTTTGTTGCCATAAACTCGATGTCCTAATGGGTTTAGTCAACTATGAAATTGAATGGTTGAACAACAAATGATCTATCAAAAATACATTATCAAGCATGAATTCATCGATTTTAGGTTCCAAAACTAGTTTTGTCTATGATTGACTTTGACTTTTGTGAGATCCCACATTTGTTGGAGAGGGGAACGAAACATTCCTATAAGGGTGTGGAAACCTCTCCCTAGTAGAGGTGTTTTAAAACTGTGAGGCTGATGGCGATACGTAACGGGCCAAAACAGACAATATCTACTAGCGATAGGTTTGAGCTGTTACAACTTTTCATTGTTCTAAAGCAATCATTTTCTTCCGTGGTGCTATCGTTTGAGGTGACATGTTGATGTTATAATAACTATTGCTCTTTCAATGAAATGTTCGACCTATTCTCTTGTCTTAGCCTCACATAGTCTTGCCTAGAAAATTAGACTTTACTTTGTTCATTTCCACATTCCTTTGAATCTTTCTGTTGAAATTGTAGGCATTTATTCTCCTAATGCTTATCGTGGTTTCGCTCGTGAATTTATCAAGGATTTGGAACGAATCAGGTTTCAATTCACCTCGTCATTACTTGACAAATGTTTATTCTTCTCATTGCTGACAAGGATTGTGTTCTCTATGATTTGCTCTCACTAGTTATGAACACTGTTGCAGACCTAGGGCCATTCTCGACATCATTAAATCGGGCGAGGATTTCAGGATTTCCACTTCGACAAAAATGCCCGAGCAAGGGACATGTGAACGATGCGGCTACATTTCAAGCCAGGTGTGCTTTGCTCTCATTTTACCTTATAACAAAAAATTGCCAAGATGGACCTAGCTGGGGATTATTCACTTAATAGCTATAATGCATTCCTAATAGATATACCAACTTGGTTTGAGCCAATATTATCATCTGAATCTGGTCATACAAGCTGCACCTCCTCATTTGCTTGATCTAGAAGTATTTGTGATCTCCTTTCGATTATGTTTTCTGTTCCTCACCATACCTTCTTAAACTCATTGTAATAGCCTAAACTCATTATTAGCAGATATTGTCCTTTTTGGATTTTCTCTTTCGGGCTTTCCTTTAAGGTTTTTAAAACATGTATGCTAGGGAGAGGATTCCACACCCTTATAAAGAATGCTTCGTTCCCCTCTCCAATCGATGTGGGATCTCACAATCCACTCCCCTTCGGGGTCAGCGCTCTCGTGGGCACTTGTATCTACCTCTCTTTGGGGCTCAATGTTCTTGCTGGCACCCTGCCTAGTGTTCACCCCATTCGGGGCTCAGCATCCTCATTAGCACACTACCTGATATCTGGCTCTGACACCATTTGTAACAGCCCACCACCGCTAGCAGATATTATTCTCTTTGGCCTTTCCCTTTTGGACTTCCTCTCAAGGTTTTTAAAACACGTCTACTAGGGAGAGGTTTCCACACTTTATAAAGAATACTTCGTTCCCCTTTCCAACCGATGTAGGGTCTCACACTCATCAACTGAATTTTGTTTACAAGAAACTGTAGCTACTCTATGTGATATATGCAAGATCTCACATCGGTTGGAGAGGGGAACGAAACCTTCCTTATAAGGGTGTGGAAACTTATATCTAACATATGCGTTCTAAAACCTTGAGAGAAAGCCCAAAGAGGACAAGTGAGCTTGAGCTGCTACAATATATGTCCCCAACCCCCTCATTTTTCTGGTAGATCAGGTCCATTTTACCATATAGTCACGTTGTGTGGGACTAAAGCATTGCTATTGGTGAATTAAAATTGTGTTAAAATAATGAACCATTCCTGTAGATTTCTTCCCCAAAAGTAAACCTTTTACCAACTTACTTCCATACAATTGGAGATCTGAGCGTCTATTATCTTTATTTTACACAATGCAGAAATGGTGTAAGGCATGTGTTCTGCTCGAGGGCCTCAACCGAGGTTTGCCGAAGTTGGGTATTGGGCGGAGTCGAGGTCTTGACAACGAGGCGGAGAAGAGGGAAATGAAGGGAAGAAGTAGTGATGGACAAACTAGAAGCATTGAGAGCAAACAGTGTGGCACTCTTGACTTCTGAAGCTTTTCTGCATTCTTAGCCTGTAGCAATGGTGATCAAAATATCAGATGAAAGCCGAGGATTTATCGAACAAGAATTGGCATGCGTTTACGACATTCTTCGTTGCTTTGGTTCGATGATCTCAACTTCTGTTGAAGATAAGAGATGCAAATGGAGAAAAAGAAATCTATCAGCAGACCTAATACAAACACCAAAAGTTATTATCATTTACCTAGAGTCAAAACTTGCACCATACCTAATTTATGGATACTCGTCATTCTCGTGATTATAAATCTATTCAAGAGAAGTTGTTTTCACACCCTTATAAGGAATGTTTCGATTTTTTCTTTAATCGACGTGGGATCTTACAGTTCACCACCTCTGTGATTATAAATCTATTTAAGAGAAGTTGTTTTCACACTCTTATAAGGAATGTTTCGATTTTCTCTCTAATCGACGTGAGATTTTACAGTTCACCATCTCATGAGTTTAAAATGCGTCCGAAGCAGTTTTTACATCTTTTAAGGAAACTCTGGGATGTTTATAAAAAATAAAAATTACGACGAACATATGGGAAATTAAATCTAAAATTAATCATTAAAGAGTTGACCTGATGTTCATCATTTATTAGCATCACAAAATTTAAGGAGAGAGTGATTAGAGAGTGATTAATTCAACCTTATTAGTAATTACACAAATTAAAGCAAGATGCTTCATTTTTCTAAAATAATTAAGGAACAAAAATAAATAAATAATAATTATTATTAAACTCATTTGTATTCTTTTTTAAATGTAAAAATGAGTGAATAATAAGCCCAAAAAAAAAAATAATAATAATAATAATAATAATAATAATAAATAAAAAAAAATGATGGGTTTTCAAAACATTTTTCTTTTCTTTCTTACTATTTTAAATTTATTATTATTTTTTATCCTAACATCATTTATTCTATTTGTTAAACCAAATCACAAATCTAAAAATTAGGGTATATTATTTATAATACAAATAAAAATTTAATTAGTTAAAATTATTTTAATAATTTGACTTAATTGAAGTAAACTAACTAATATTATCCACGTATCCACCCGAGTCATTTCAACATATTTTCATATTTTGTTCTAACTCTGAAAAAGAGGATATTGTACACCTTTTTTTTACTCGGGTGTCGTACGTCACATGCTAATAGCTGATTTTCAAATATTTTATTCACAAACACTTTAAACCAAATGGATTTTAGGTTTTAATACTTTTATCATATGAATTTGGTAGTAAAAAGCTTTCCATTTCTCATTATTTTGTTCTCCAAAAAAGTATAGACCAAGAAAGTAAAAGAACAAGCATCATCATCGGAGCTGGGCTAGCTGCAGCCCCGCCGTAGCCGCCGTCGTATTGGGTCGCCGGCAAAAGCAAAAACTCGCCTAAAGAATCCTGCTAATGAGATATTACTAAGATTATTAGGTTACAGCAGCAGCATGGGGTTTGTCAGGCTTTAATCATCAGCCCACGTACATAAATCAATGCCTGCGTCTTTATTAATATAGGGACAATCAAAATTTCAACTAAAAATCTGGTGATTAAAGCCTACATTCATCATCGTTTGAAACAACTCATTAGTAATTACGGATCTCCACAATAGTATGATAGTGTCCATTTTGAGCATAAACTCTCGTGGCTTTACTACGGGCTTTCTCCAAGAGACCTCATACCAATGGAGACGTATTCCTTACTTAAATTAGCCAACGGACTCCCTCCCAACAATTCTCGACACACCCAATTTTTTAAAACCCATGATAGGATCAAACTCACAAAACCCATAAGAAATTAAAAAAAAAAAAAAAAAAAAAAAAAAAAAAAAAAAAAAAAAAAAAANACTAAAACATGAAACAAGTCCAAAGTGAACGTTTCTGATAAGGGTGTGGGAGCTTCTACATAGCCGATACGTTTTAGGGAAGTCGAGAAGGGAAAGCTCGAAAAGGACAATATGTGATCGTGAGGGTGTTACAAAGAGGAGCCGAACAGAGCTCAGTTGGCAGTATGCCCACCTCCAAAATGAAAGAAGAAAGTGTTTTTGGATGTTTCAATGGAGAAGGAGGTGGACAGAATGCCAATAAATTCTGTTGGAAACCCTTTGAGAAACCCCCACGAAGCTTCACAAGAGACAGCCATGGAAGAACAAAGAAACAAGGAGATGGAAAGCCTTTAAGAAGGAAGAAGAGGAATGGAAGGAGGTGGGTGTGTGAGTAATTAATATAAGAAGAGTTTGGGTTGTGAGGGGAAAGTGAAGAGAGAGAGAGAGAAATAACGACCTATCTAACGAGCCAAAACAGATAATATCTCCTATTGGTGGGTGTGTCAGTGAGGACGCTGGCCTCCAACGAGATGGGTTTTGAGATCCCACATCGATTGGAGACGGGAACGAAACATTTCTTATAAATGTGTGAAAACCTCTCCTTAGCAGATCATTTTAAAATCGTGAGGCTGACGACGATACATAATAAGCCAAAACATATAATATCTCCTATTGGTGGGTGTGCAAGGAGATGGGTTTTGAGATCCCACATCGATTGGAGACGGGAACGAAACATTTCTTATAAATGTGTGAAAACCTCTCCTTAGCAGATGCATTTTAAAATCGTGAGACTGACGACGATACCTAATAAGCCAAAACAGATAATATCTCCCATTGGTGGGCATGTCAGCGAGGACGCTTGCCTCCAAGTAGGTGGGTTTTGAGATCCCACATCGATTGAAGATGGGAAAAACATTTCTTATAAATGTGTGAAAACCTCTCCTTAGCAGATGTATTTTAAAATCATGAAGCTGACGACGATACGTAATAAGCCAAAACAGATAATATCTCTTATTGGTGGGTGTATCAGCGAGGACGCTGGCCACCAGGGAGATGAGTTTTGAGATCCCACATCGATGGAAGACGGGAACGAAGCATTTCTTATAAAAATGTGAAAATCTCTCCTTAGCAGATCATTTTAAGATCGTGAGGCTGACAACGATATGTAATAAGCTAAAACAGATAATATGATACTATAACGAGAAAAAGTAAGGTTTACTTTGGATAATTAAAGTGTCCGGAAAACTATTTGTGATGCATACTTTTTTTTTTAATGTTTCAGAAACTTTTTATTTGTGTTCATAGAAAAGTTTCTTTCCAAAACGAAAAAGAGTACAACTTTGTAAAGTTGAGGAGTAGCTTTTACGCGTATTTTGTTTGGAGTAATTTTACGTTGAGTGATATCTCGAGAATTTTTCTCAAATGCATGTGAGAGAGGACAAAACATGCTAGAAAAACTAGTGTTGGTCTGTGAGGATAATCGTTATTTTTTAGAAGCAAGAAATAGGTAACATGATCATGTCGGGGGAGATATAGAAGAATACCTAGGTCATCACGTACGTCAAACTAACAGTATTGATAGCACCTAAAAACACGGTTCGACAAAGTTGTTTAATGTTTTAAAAATTTTGTGTTTATGCAATTCAACAAAGTTGAGATACCCTATCGTTCCTTGGAACGTTCCTAGTCGGAGGGCTATTTCAAGATGGTTGGAGGCTTCTATAACGACGATAACGTGTCCATCGAAAACAAGAGAGAAGAAGAGAAGGGAGCGTTTAGTCAATAAATCGACACTCTTAGCTACTACATCATTTTACCATTACTCGACTATCGTGAAACTTCAGAAACTAAATAGATATATTCCGAATATTTGGATAAAAAGTAGGTGGGTTTTGAGATCCCACATCGATTGAAGACGGGAATGAAACATTTCTTATAAATGTGTGAAAACCTCCCCTTAGCAGATGTATTTTAAAATCATGAGGCTGACGACGATACGTAATAAGCCAAAACAGATAATATCTCCTATTGGTGGGTGTATCAGCGAGGACGCTTGCCTCCAAGTAGGTGGGTTTTGAGATCCCACATCGATTGAAGACGGGAACGAAACATTTCTTATAAATGTGTGAAAACCTCTCCTTAGCAGATGTATTTTAAAATCATGAGGCTGACGACGATACGTAATAAGCCAAAACAGATAATATCTCCTATTGGTGGGTGTATCAGCGAGAACGCTTGCCTCCAAGTAGGTGGGTTTTGAGATCCCACATCGATTGAAGACGGGAACGAAACATTTCTTATAAATGTGTGAAAACCTCCCCTTAGCAGATGTATTTTAAAATCATGAGGCTGACCACGATACGTAATAAGCTAAAACAGATAATATCTCCTATTGGTGGGTGTATCAGCGAGAACGCTTGCCTCCAAGTAGGTGGGTTTTGAGATCCCACATCGATTGAAGACGGGAACGAAACATTTCTTATAAATGTGTGAAAACCTCTCTTTAGCAGATGTATTTTAAAATCATGAGGCTGACGACGATACGTAATAAGCCAAAACAGATAATATCTCCTATTGGTGGGTGTATCAGCGAGGACGCTGGCCACTAGGGAGATGGGTTTTGAGATCCCACATCGATGGAAGACGGGAACGAAGCATTTCTTATAAAAATGTGAAAATCTCTCCTTAGCAGATCATTTTAAGATCGTGAGGCTGACAACGATATGTAATAAGCTAAAACAGATCATATGATACTATAACGAGAAAAAGTAAGGTTTACTTTGGATAATTAAAGTGTTCGGGAAACTATTTGTGATGCATACTTTTTTTTTTAAATATGTTTCAGAAACTTTTTATTTGTGTTCATAGAAAAGTTTCTTTCCAAAACGAAAAAGAGTACAACTTTGTAAAGTTGAGGAGTAGCTTTTAAGCTTATTTTATTTGGAGTAATTTTACGTTGAGTGATATCTCGAGAATTTTTCTCAGATGCATGTGAGAGAGGACAAAACATGCTAGAAAAACTCGTGTTGGTTTGTGAGGATAATCGTTATTTTTGAGAAGCAAGAAATAGGTAACATGATCATGTCGGGGGAGATATAGAAGAATACCTAGGTCATCACGTACGTCAAACTAACAGTATTGATAGCACCTAAAAACACGGTTCGACAAAGTTGTTTAATGTTTTAAAAATTTTGTGTTTATGCAATTCAACAAAGTTGAGATACCCTATCGTTCTTTTGGAACGTTCCTAGTCGGAGGGCTATTTCAAGATGGTTGGAGGCTTCTATAACGACGATAACGTGTCCATCGAAAACAAGAGAGAAGAAGAGAAGGGAGCGTTTAGTCAATAAATCGACACTCTTAGCTACTACATCATTTTACCATTACTCGACTATCGTGAAACTTCAGAAACTAAATAGATATATTCCGAATATTTGGATAAAACTTTAAAATATACAAAACAAAACAAAACAAAACAAAAAAACAAAAACA
>NC_036644.1:2203290-2279426 GCF_002806865.2 Cucurbita pepo subsp. pepo
CCCTTTTCAAGCCAACTTTTTACATGCCTTTTTCCATGACTTTATATATTATCTCACCAACATAAAATTAAAGAGAATAAACTTTTACATACAATTTCAACCCTATATACCACTTTAAAAACAACTTTTTTGCATATTTGTCTCGACATTCATGATTAAACGTCAAACAACGTCAAATGCCGATAACCGTTCATGTTACTTGGCACAGCTCTCTCATAAGCTAGTTATAAACAGATGTAGTTCGAGTAAACGTGACTCGTGTTGGCTTGTGGAGATAATCTTCATTCTTAGAAACAGTTTAAAATAAGTCAAGTAGATAATATGATCATATTGCACGGATGCATGAGAATACTAAGATCATCAAGTGTTGAATCTGAATTCTGAATTCTGGGTATGAGACTTTACTGTCTAAGAACCTCTTTATAAGTTCGTATACAGTAACGTATCCTTACATTCACGACTCCCGTGGCAAGATCTTGTCTATCTAGCAACCTAGCACTTAAGTATCACCTTTACACTAGGGAGCATCTCAACTTTGCCCAAATATAGGTTTAGTGGCCTACACTGACTTTTGAAGCTCAGGCAGTCACCATTAAGTATGGAATCCTAGGAAATTCCTTATGCACTTTCTAGTGGAGGAAAAAAAAAAACATAATTTTCAAAACCGTCCACGGTTAGTACATATTGTCTTCTTGAGACTTTGCTTTCACGGGAGAAGTTTTCATACCTTTATAAGGAATGCTTCGTTCCCCTCTTCAATCGATGTGAGATCTCACAATCCACCCTCCTTAGGAGCGAGTGTCGAGCTCTGATACCATTTGTAACCACCCAAGTCTACCACTATTAGATATTGTTCTCTTTGGGTTTTTCCTTTCGGGCTACCCCTCAAAGTTTTTTTTTTTTAAACGCGTCTATTAGGGAGAGGTTTTCACGCCTAATCACGCTATTTAACCGTTCCTATATACCCGTTTAAATCCTTCAACGTGTTTGATCATTCAAAATAAATTTATTCCAAATCAATAATGTTAAGTTTTTTTCCTCTGGGTCTCATTTATTTGAATCTTGTATCGATTCGTTCATGTACTCTCGTACTCCAACATCGTGATCATTGCCATCTCAATGGTGTGGTCTTATTCAAATGGAAAAGACATAGCACAAATATTTAAACTAGAGAGCATGGCATGGCATGGGTGATGGCTGGTGGGTGATGGCTGGTGGGTGATGGCAGGGCAGCGAGCAACTTGAAAATGGATGTTCCCTTTTGTCTATCGATGAGTCGCACTCATCACTCTCACAAAACCCCACGCTTCTTTCTCGCTATAATTGCCTCTTCTAAAAGAACTAACTCCCACAGCATTACACTTTTTGCATAGATTTGTGTGGCTTTGAAAGCAACCTTTCATGATGTTATGTGTATGGGTATAATTGTAATATTACCCGACTAGCTCGATATCGATTTGGAGCCGACCTACATTAAAGAATTATTTACGAGAGAAAAATTCTAATACGAGAACACAATGGTAGATATGTTTATATTACCAGACAAATTTTCTATTCTAAGCTATTTATGAATACAATGAGACAGCGATTGTGTGACACTTGTTCTAACCGAACTAACATGTTAGTTGTGAGAAATTTATACGTCGCGGACAACGTCAGAGTATATTCGAGTCTCGAGTCACGTTTACTAGAAATGTTTTCGAAAAAACAGATATCTTATTAAATGGGCATTAATTGAGTGGTCCTTATTACTTACAATTGCATCCATATTCAATGTAGCATGTACTAAATATAGTAATTTCACAATCAGCGGTGCGAATGCGCTTCGAGAAAGTCATCGAGTACGATGACTAAATTAAGTGGGGGAGAATGTCACAATCTGCAATATGATTGTGACCCGAGTAAGTCATCGAAGACGATGACTAAGTTAAGTGGGGGGGAGAATGTCACAATCACAAGAGAGTAGGTTGTGACCCTCACGCCATGACAAGCAAAGTGGCGTCCCTCAAGAGACACCCATCCGATCATACGCGGGCCAATATAGAAGAGTGCCATGATGCGATCGAGGAGGACGATGCATCATCCAACACACCACCACGCAAAGTGGGGATTGAAGACATGTTGAGACATAAGCAAGACAGAGACATCAAAATAGACATGAAGGGCAAAGATAGGCTTGTTGGAGGGCAAAGACAGAGACATCAAAAGTCAGGGTTTCGGAAAGAATTTGGACATGGGGTTCGGGAGTTAAGTCCGTCCGAGTTTTTTGGGTTAGCTGTCTCACAATCTATCCTATTTTTAGGTACATGTTAGGACAGTTGACGGGGTCTTATACCATTTGCAATGGTCCAATCACACTACAAGCAAATATTGTCCATTTTGGCTCATTACATCTCATTGTTAGCCTCACGATTGAAAAATATATCTATTAGGAAGATGTTTTCACACTCTTATAAGAAATATTTAGTTTCCCTTTTCAACCGACGTGAGATCTCACACATTAATATTGAGATCATATAAGATTATTCATGTCCGTTTTACACTAAGATTATTGATTTAAGGATAGTACGTACGTGTATGTTACCTTAAATGTGAACGACATAGCATAGCGAGTTAGAGATGAAACGTGTGGATGTTTGGACATCTTTGGAGAAGGGTATTAATGGTTTCAAGACATAAAGTTAGCTTCCCAACCAAACCTAATGACAAATTTAATGAATGTTTATGGCATCTCAACGATCACACTACGAACAGGGAAGACCCATATTAGGTGGTGGGAGGCTGTGGTTTGGAGTTATTCCCATTATTGTTTAAGGTACACACACCAGCTAGCAACCCGTCTGCACCGCTCAAGCTGTTGCTATCAAACTCCAACAATTCCCCCACTTGGCATCACATTTGGGTATCTAACCTTGTAACCCTACATTTTTTATGGGTTGAATTGGTGATTCGAGTAACTCGAACTATAATCTAATTTGATCTAACCCTTTTTCTTTTGATTGGGTTGAATTGTAAACTCTATTTTTAAGTCGGGATAAAAAAACCGTTAAAAAAAAAAAAACCTGACCCAAAACTCTTATGATTTGAGTTGGGTAATCTCTGATCGTTTGAGTCATACGATGGTATGAACACTCCTACTAACCTTCTTAGCTGAAAGCACATAGGATATTTTTAGGTTGATATTAATTTAACCATGCTAAGACATGAGTAGGTTTTGATTTTCCAAACCTATTAAAAAGTGAAGTGTAACAGCTTAAGCCCACTACCGTTGGCAGATATTGTCTGCTTTGACCAGTTACTTATCGTCATACGTTTCCACGCCATCGCTAGCAGATATTGTCCGCTTTGACCCGTTATTTATCGTCGTACATTTCCACGCCTTTATAAGGAATGTTTTATTCCCCTCTCCAACTAACGTGGGACTTCACAAGCTACTCCTTAGGGGCCAGTGTTCTCGCTAGCATACTGCCTGGTGTCTAGCTCTAATACCATTTGTAATAGCTCAAATCCACTATTAGTCCACTTTGACCCATTACTTATCTTATCACTGTTAACGTCACGATTTTCAAAATGGTCTTCTAGGGAGAGGTTTCCACACTATTATAACCACTATTATAACGAATGCTTAGTTTCTCTCTCCAACCAATATGAGATTATAGGATTAGATTGCAACGCTCACAATAAAGTAAGTTTAGCTTAATAGTAAATTCATATAGTTTAAACTTCGAGATCAGAAATTTGAATCGTTTGATTTTGAACGTCGTTGAACGGAAAAGGGAAGTTAAAGCACCTTTATTCCATTGGTATATGTTGTTTAAAATGGCATTCAAGAGTACACATTCTTCTTCTTCTTCTTCTCCTTTCTTATTGGCATTTAAATTCGACTTTAGTTTGCTTTGGACTCAAAATTCAAACACCCTTTTCTTGTTCTTCCACCCTTTATCTTCTGCCATTAAAGCATTTGCCTTCCCTTTACCAAACAAATAACCTAACATAAAAAAGTGTAGGTCTTCTCATCGTCGTTTTTTTAAAGTTCGGGTTTAAATCATCCACTATTATTGCAACAGCCCAAATCGATAGCTAGTAGATATTGTTTTTTTTGGCCCGCTACGTATTGTTGTCAGCCTCACAGTTTTAAAACGTGTCTGTTGGAGAGAAGTTTTCATACCCTTATAAGGAATGGTGGTGTTGATGTGGGATCTCACAATCCACACCTTCAAGCCGAGCATCCTCGTTGGCACACTAGCCAGTGTTTAGCTTTGATACCATTTGTAACCGTTCAAGCTATTGCTAACATATATTGTTCTTTTTGGCCCGTTATCTATTGTTGTCAGCCTCACGATTTTAAAACAGATCGGTTGGAGAGAAGTTTTCATACCCTTGTAAGGAAGGGTGGTGTTGATGTGGGACCTCACAATTCACCCTTTGGGGCTCAGTGTCCTTGTTGGCACACTGGTCAGTGTTTAGCTCTCTCATACATTTGTAACAGTCCAAGCCACTGCTAACATATATCGTCCGCTTTGACCCGTTACGTATCGTTGTCAGCCTCACAGTTTTAAAACGTAGGGAGATAAAGAAATGTTTCATTTCTCTCTCCAACCGATGTAGGATCTCACAATCTACTCCCTGGGTCCAGCGTCCTCGTTGACACACTGCTCAGTGTTTGACTCTGATACCATTTGTAATCATTCAAGCCCATTACTAACAGATATTGTCTCATTTGGCCCGTGTCATCAACCTCACGATTTTAAAATGCATTCCTACGGAGAGGTTTCTACACCATTATAAAGAATGTTTCGTTCCTCTCTCCAATTGACGTAGGATCTTACAACTACAATCGGGTTTGAATTAAGATTTATAAGGGTTCAACCTAAACACTAGAAGTGGAGAAAAGGTTGATACTTTTTGTTTCTCTTTGCCTTTGAGCGACTCGAAATGGTCACCTTTATTTTCCTTCTTCAACGCTCTTTCTTTCCTTTTAGAAAAAGGCATGAGCGTCATGGTGCGATGGTGGGGAGCACTCTTATTTCTACTTGCACAGGAACCACTAGGCACCCCATCCAAAGATCTACTACCCAAATTAATAAGACCTAGCCACTGTAACAGCTCAAATTCACCGCTAAAGATACGGAACAAAATATTTTTTTAAGAGCGTGGAAATCTCTCTCTAACATACTCGTTTTAAAAATATCATGTTGACGGGTTATCGTAAAGGAGAAGTACGTGAATGAACCGAAACCACATTCAAATGAAAGTAATCTTGAGCACAGGATGATCTTAGAGCAATTCTATGTTGAGTGTTTTCTAAAAATTTTACTCGGAAGCATGTGAGTGAAAACAAAACATGTTAAAACGACTCGTGTTAGTATATGAGAATGTTGTAGGGGATGTAGGAAAATACAAATTCTGAACATAAAACGTTACAAACACTGTCGTTATGTGTTTTGCAAATTTTGTTAATATGAAAGACAAAGAACAAAGAGAAAAAAAAAAGGTGAGGCATTAGGGTTTGGGTGGCCATGGCCCCTATGGCGCAGGTCAATGGGATGGGAACCCACCATTAATAATGATCGTGAGCTGCATAATGTGGACCATATGCATACATTTATTCCCATAAGAATTAAGAGAAATAAAAGCATCTCATAATTATTCATACCAATTATCATGCCCTACCTTGCTTTATCTTTGTTGTTTCTCTACATTAAAACCATATTATATACCAAAATTACAGAAATTTATGCATAAAAACTTTGGTTTAAGAGCTCCGAAACGAAATGATGAGGAAGATTACGATGGGTTTTATGATATCAATTCATTCATTCACCCCATTCTATAATTATTACCCCTCAATGTCTTAGTGTGGTAGAATAATCATCTCTAACTTGGTCCACTCCATAATTTTTTTTTACTATGAACCTTTATGCTTCGGTCTAATATTGTTCTGAAGTTTAAAAATGGTTTAACAGATTCATAAACTTTCAATTTCGTGTATTTATAGGGTTTCGAATAGATGAGATACACCTTGAGGCCGTGCAAAGCTAACTAGAAATTTGGAGGATCTTATTTGAACAAGACGAGAAATTTTCGTTTAAATGAAGAATGACAAACGTCATTCATACATGTTTAAGGATCGTAATATTTTACACGAGCTTACATACAAACATCGGATCTTCTTCTCTAATAGAAAAGTAGAAGAAGAGGACAAAGTCTTTCTTTTCTAGTAAGGTCCCTAATTGATGGTGAATTTATCATCATTATTTTTTTTTTTTTCCTTTTATAATATATATAAATTTTTTAAACAACTCTCTTCGAGGGATTCGAATTCAGCTCTAATTAAAAATAAATAAATAAAATTAGTTTGGTCCCTATAATTTAGATTTTATTATATTTTAGTCTCTATACTTTTAAATGTAAATCTAGTCGATCTATTCAAAAGTCAGATATCTATTTATAGTTGGCTAGTCCCCACGGGTGTGTCCTTTCCTTTATGTGAGTTAGATCAGTCTTTGGCTCTTCTTACTTCCGACTCCTTATGAACCGTTTGACAATCTTACGTTTTTAAGGGACCGGCTGAACATAGGAGCCTCAGCTCATGCATCCGTTTACCACTTCTATGAAAAAAAAAATGATAGCGTTAGCATTTATTTTGCATGATTTGCAGGCCGGCCCAATTGAATTTGGGCTAAAAACAGGCCGAAGTTTGCAGTCAAGCCCAATTGATTTTGGGCTAACCTAAGTTTGCAGGCCGGCCCAATTAAATTTGGGCTAAAACGGGCCGAAGTTTGCATGCAGGCCCAATTAAATTTGGGCTAAAAACAGACCGAAGTTTGCAGTCGGCCCAATTGACTTTGGGCTAAAAAGCGGGCCTAAGTTTGCAGGCCGGCTCAATTAAATTTGGGCTAAACGCGGGCCGAGTTTGCAGGCAGGCCCAGTTTAATTTGGGCTTAAAAAGCGGGGCGAATCTTGCAGGCAGGCCCAATTTAATTTGGGCGAAAAATGCGGGCCGAAGTTTGCATGGCGGCTCAATTAAATTTGGGCTAAAAATACGGGCCAAAGTTTGCAGGTCGGCCCTATTTAATTTTTGCGCTAAAAAGCGGGCGGAAATTTGAGTCCGGCCCAATTAAATTTGGGCTAAAACTGCGAACCGAAGTTTGCAGGTCGGCCCAATTAATTTTGGGCTAAAAATGCGGGCCAAAGTTTGCAAGTTGGCCCGATTAAATTTGTGCTAAAAGCGGGCCGAGGTTTGCAGTCCGGCCCAATTGAATTTGGGCTAAACATGCGGGCCGAAGTTTGCATGTCGGCCCAATTAAATTTGGGCTATAAAGTGGGCCGAAGTTTGCAGGTCGGCGCAATTTAATTTGCGCTAAAAAAGCGGGCCGAAGTATGCAGGCCAGCCAATTGAATTTGGGCTAAAAAGCAGGCCGAATTTTCAGGCTTGCCCAATTGAATTTGGGCTTAAAAGCGGGCCTATGTTTACAGGCCGGCCCAATTTAATTTGGGCTAAAAAAGCGGGCCGAGATGCCGCAGCCCAATAACAAATGGCATAATACTGAATCGGTTGCGTCTCATTTGAAATTGAAACAGAGTTGATGAGTCTTCATCTTCTTCCTCAGCATCGCGCTCTCTTCAATTCGCTCTTACGGTACACAAGTCACAAAGATTTTCAGAAGGGCAAGGCCATCCACGCTCATCTTCTCAGAACTGGTTCAATCTCCTCAGTTTACCTTTCTAACAGCCTTGTTAACTTGTATGCTAAATGCGGAAGCCTTGTGAAGGCCAAGCTTGTCTTCGACAGTATAACCAACAAAGACGTGGTTTCATGGAATTCTTTAATCAATGCCTACTCTCAACAGGGTCCCGTTGGATCTTCGTTTGTAATGGAGCTTTTTCAGAGAATGAGGGCGGAGAACACGCTGCCGAATGCCCATACTTTTGCTGGGGTTTTCACGGCTGCTTCAAGTTTATTCGAAACTTTAGGTGGCTTACAGGCCCATGCGCTTGCTATCAAGACTTCTAGCTTTTATGATGTTTTTGTCGGCAGTTCGCTTCTTAATATGTATTGCAAAATTGGGTGTTTACTGGATGCTCGTAAGGTGTTCGACAGAATGCCAGAGAGAAATTCTGTTTCGTGGGCTACTATGATTTCGGGGTATGCAATGCAAAGGAAGGCGTTTGAGGCTTGGGAATTGTTTTTATTAATGTGCCGTGACGAGGGAATTCATAATGAGTTTATCTATACCAGTGTGCTTAGTGGACTGACGGTTCCTGAACTTGTTGACTCTGGTAAGCAAATTCATTGTCTTGCCCTTAAAAATGGATTGTTATCGATTGTTTCTGTAGGGAACGCTCTTGTTACAATGTATGCTAAATGTGGGTGCTTAGATGATGCACTTAAAACATTTGAATTGTCTGGTGATAAGAACTCTATTACATGGTCAGCTATGATAACTGGCTATGCACAAGCTGGGAACTCGCATGAGGCTTTGAAGTTGTTTTCTTATATGCATTTTAATGGGAATAAGCCTAGTGAGTTTACTTTTGTTGGGGTGATCAATGCTTGTAGTGACTTGGGTGCTCTGGAAGAAGGGAAACAAATGCATGGTTATTCCTTGAAGATGGGATATGAATCCCAAATCTATATAATGACAGCTTTAGTTGATATGTATGCTAAATCTGGAAGCCTAGTTGATGCACGAAAGGGGTTCGATTACTTAAAAGAACCAGACATTGTTTTGTGGACGTCCATGATTGGAGGATATGTTCAAAATGGTGAAAATGAAACTGCTTTGACTCTGTATTGTAGAATGCAAATGGAAGGGATTATGCCAAATGAGTTAACCATGGCTAGTGTCTTGAGAGCATGTTCAAGCCTTGCTGCTTTAGAACAAGGTAAGCAAATCCATGCCCGTACAATTAAGTATGGATTCAATCTAGAAGTTCCAGTTGGGAGTGCACTTTCAACAATGTATGCAAAGTGTGGTAGTTTAGAAGATGGGAACCTGGTGTTTAGGAGGATGCCTACTAGAGATATTGTGTCATGGAATGCAATGATATCCGGTCTTTCTCAAAACGGAGAGGGTCTTAAGGCCCTTGAACTCTTCGAAGAGATGCGACAAGGCCCGACAAAACCCGACTACGTTACTTTCGTGAACATTCTTTCTGCGTGCAGCCACATGGGATTGGTGGAAAGAGGTAAGGTCTATTTCAAGATGATGCTTGATGAGTTCGGCATTGTTCCAAGAGTCGAGCATTATGCTTGCATGGTAGACATTCTAAGCCGTGCAGGTAAGCTACTGGAAGCGAAAGAGTTCATAGAATCTGCGACGATTGATCACGGTATGTATCTATGGCGTATCTTGCTAGGAGCGTGTCGAAACTATCGAAATTATGAATTAGGAGCGTATGCAGGTGAGAAACTAATGGAGTTAGGTTCAGAAGAATCATCTGCTTATGTGTTGTTATCTAGTATCTATGCTGCATTGGGAAGGTCTGATGATGTCGAACGGGTGAGACGGGCGATGAAACTTCGAGGGGTGAATAAGGATCCAGGTTGTAGTTGGATTGAATTGAAAAGTCAAGTTCATGTGTTTGTAGTTGGCGACCAGATACATCCAGAGATTGTTAATATACGTGTAGAGTTGAGAAGATTGAGCAAACATATGAAGGATGAGCGTTCTGAATCGCAATATGATATAGATTCTATGACATTACCAGCTCAATGATTGCATGATTGAATCTGTCTCGCTCTGAGGAAGCATTGTTTTAATTAACGTTTGACTTCACCAAATACATTTTTGATAGTAACATGTTCTGTCCTGATTTTTCCTGTTAGTTATTTTAGAATAGGTGATTGAGTGGGCCTTAAAATTTTCAATATATTTGATTCTTAAATCTTAAATTTTTGCGTGTTCTCCACAATGGGATAATATTGTCCACTTTGAGCATAAGCTCTCGTGGCTTTGATTTGGGCTTTCCCAAAAGGCCTCAATGGAGAGAGTATTATTTGATAAATCTATGAACAAAATACGTCTCCCCTTAATCGAGGCTCAACTCCTTTTTCTTTTGGAGTCTTAATCATTTTTTACTATGTCTTCAAGGAGGCTCGACTCCTTTCTTTTGGAGTCCTCTGTTCGACATTTGAGGATTCTATTATCATGGCTAAGTTTAGGGGTATGGCTCTGATACCATGTTAGACAAACACGACTCTCTACAATGGTACGATATTGTCCAGTTTGAGCATAAGCTCTCATGACTTTGCTTTGAATTTCCCCAAAAGGCCTCGTACCAACGGAGATAGTATTCTTTGATTATAAACTCATGAACATTCCCTAAACTAACCGAGGTAGGACTTTCATCATCCAACAATTAGGACTCTCAATTCTTCCCGCTATGTCCCAACCTTCTAAAGAATGTGCTGAATTATCAGCTTCAAGTCCTCTGTTACGCATTTCGTCGAACATAACGTGGGCATTCCTAGTCTAAGCTTTGCTTTTGCTACACAACCACCAAATCACAAGACTGTATACGTTGAAGAAATCAAAATCATTCATCTTGTTTGATCTCATTACCTGAAAGAGTTTCAAACCTTCATCAAAATTTTCGGTCTTGAAAACAGCATTCATCGTCTCCTCGACAGCTTCCGTTCCACATGTTTGAGGCCTCAATCAATTCTCCCACACCTTCCTTTTCTGGATATGTTAATAAAACGACTGCCATTTTTTGGCCATTTATAAAGAAAATGAAGCGGAATCTAGCAGCTCGAATTTAACCAGAAAGAAGGGTGCAGAAATCAGATTTGGAGGAGCGAAAAAAAAAATGGAAATCGAAGATGGAGATGCAGGGTATCGAACCCTGTACCTCTCGCATGCAAAGCGAGCGCTCTACCATTTGAGCTACATCCCCATTTGCGTGTTGGATTATATTTTACATTAAATTTTTAAAATTAATATCCCAGAAAGATGAACAAAAATAACCAAAAACCCACCATGAAGTTTTGATCTTTTTGCCATTTTTGCAATTGGAAGCTCAAATTCAAGCGAGGAAGAATCCTTACACTGCACCGAGTATGAGGTGGCCGACGACGGTGGCGAAGAATAACAGATATTGTCCTCTTTTGAATTTCCACGTAGATGAAAACAAAACATTTTTATAAGGTTGAAGGGAAGCTCGAAAGAAAAAGCACAAATAGACTAATATTTGCTAACAGTGTGCTTGAACCGTCCGCCCACATCGATTGGAGAAAGGAATGCGAAGTCCACGTGCCAATGAGGACTTAGGAAGCTGATTGTGAGATCTCACATTAGTTGAGAGAAGAACGAAACATTCTTTGTAAGCTCTCTAACATAAGCTCTTTAACATACACGCTTTTAAAACATAGAAAGAAAACACGAAACCGAAAGCCCAAAAAAAAGATGATAATATTTGCTAGTGATGTGATTGGGTCATTACATATTTAAAATAATTAGAATAATTAGAAGTAACAACATGTTTCGTAAAATAAATTTGATTGAGAGGGAGAAAATCAAAGACTAATAGTTATAACTCTTTAATTTTTATTTAGAAAACGAAGAACACACGACCCTTTATTATCCCCAAATATTCGATCAAATGCAAAAACAAAGCTCATGAAGATCCCTGCTTCTGCATTTCAACCACCTCCTTCCAAGATTCCCTCCCGGAGATCTCATTCCACCACCGCTCCACGTTCTTCCTCGACGTGAAAAGCTCCGCCCTATCCGTCAAATTCACTAAGTAATGAATGTTAGGCAAGTGAGAAAGATCGGCCAACGAGAACTCATCTCCGGCCAAATATCGGCTCTGTTCCAGCCTCTGCTCGTACACATCAAGCACCTTCGACAGCTTCTCCTCGCTCTCCTTAATCGCCTTCTCGTCCTGTGGAACATTCATCCTCGGCGCAAAAATCAATTGAAAACCTAGAATCGTACTCGGCGGATTGAAGCTCTGCCCCTCCGCTTCAATCCATTGATCGATCGAAGCTTTCTGTAACTGATCAAGTCCGTACAGTCCTTTATTCCCCTTCTCCGCGTGTTTCTCGCAAACGTATCGGCAGATTGCTCTTGATTCTGCGCCGAATCGCACAATCGGAAACGTTAGGGTTCGTAATCGATGAACAATTTCAAGTTTAAAATAGCGACCGAATCGAAGATCAATTACCGAAGAGGGAGATGCTTTCGTCTTGAAACGCAGGGACTTGACCAAATGGCTGTTGAATCAGAAATTTACGAGTAAAACGAGAGTTGAATCGGAAATTTACGAGCAAAATCAGAGTTGAATCTGAAATTTACGAGCAAAATCAGAATTGAATCGGAAATTTACGAGCAAAATCAGAATTGAATCGGAAATTTACGAGCAAAACGAGAGTTGAATCGGAAATTTACGACTAAAATGAACCTGAATCTTAAGATATTCGGGGCTCTTGTGCTCTTTTTTCGCCATGTTCACCGGCGAGATCTGAAATGGAACATCCTTCTCGAGAAGACAGGCGAGGACTCTGGATACGGCGGTGGATAACGGCGGTCCGAACACATTCACCGGCGTCGCCATTGCTAAAGAAAGAAGAGTAATGGTTGGGTTTAAGCTTCTGTGTGCTGATTCTCACTTTTAATCTTATCTTTTCTCTATATAAAGTAATATTTTGAAGAACATTCAAAACAGACACGCGGATGAACAAAATAAATAAATAAATAAATAATGAATGTTTAAAAAGAAAATAGTTAATTTGAGATTAGTATTTAAATAGTAATATTAAATTTTAATTATATTATCAATTTATTATGATTATTATTATTTTACAATTTTTAATAAAAATTATATTAAAAAATAAAACTTTTAAAATAATTGCATATTTTTTTAAAAGAATAATAAACGAAAAAAAAAAATTACTCGCAGGAACTCGATCCCGGTAAATTATCCGTGGGAAATATAATTTTATTAAATAAATATATCAATTCTTTATAAAATTATTAGTTAAATGGGTATACAAGTAGGATTATTAATTAATTTAAGATTAGCTACTCCATAAAAATATTTTTTAATAATTATAATTAATTATTCGGATTATTTATAGTCAATTAATTATTTATTGGAATTAATTTTGACTAACCCATTTATTAATATATCATAATTTTAAAATATAATTATTTGACTCCAAAATTAAAATTAGAGACTTTTACTACACTAATTTAATAACCAGACAAAAATCGTTGTATAAATAACAAATTGCTAAATTTAGAGACAATCAATAAATAAGCCATAGTATTTTAAATTTATTAATTTAAAATAAATAAAAATATTTAATTAAAAAACTTAAAAGGATATATATCTATTAATATTAATAAAATATAAATAGCATTTGAATTTGATAACGAAGATATCAATTAATATTTAAAAATTAAGCCCCGTAAATTAATTATTTTTAATAGTCGAACTCTTTCGATTTACTGATATATCGATATATTGATGAATATTTTAATATTTAATTTTATATAAATCGAGGCTCGACTCCTTTTCTTTTGGAGTCATTTGTTCGACATTTGAGGATTTACCAATCTATTGGCACGACTAAATTTAGGGCATGGCTCTGATACCATGTTAGACGAACACGACTCTCTGCAATGGTATGATATTGTCCAATTTGAACATAAGCTCTTGTAGCTTTGCTTTGGGCTTTCCCAAAAGACCTCATGTCAATGCAGATAGTATTCTTTGATTATAAACACACGATCATTCTCTAAATTAGCTGACGTGTGACTTTCATTATCCAACAAGGTTAACCTGACTAAAAACGAGCATCTCTTTATGACTCTGTAAGAATGAACGGAAAATTAAGACATTTATTATGAAATATGTCATTTATGGTAATATAATATAATAAAAATTAAGAGATATTATTAAAAAATCTGTAGAGACAGCCAATAATAACAAATTTTACTGAAAAATAATAAATGATGAAAAAGAAAAAGCCAAAAACGACCAACAACCTAGAAGTTAATTGGAGACACACCCCTAGAGACTTCCAATATTACTCTCTTCCCCATTCATTTAATGATTTTACAATCTCCCCCCTATATTTTTATGATATTTCATAACCTAAAATATTGTTTCAAAAAATTATATTTTTATCACTCATAAGATCGGGTTTTAAAATATGGAGATACGAAAAGTTCCTATAAGTGAGAGGGGCATAAATGAACTGAGATCACACCCGAACGAGAGAAATCCCGAGAACTGATGGCTAAATAAAACTTAAAATAATTGAAAGTTACCACCTATATCAACAAGGTACATCTTTCTTTTCGGTGCCTTAAATGCATATAAAATGTTGAAAGGTCTTGTATTAGTCCGTGGGAATAGTTTTCACTCTTAATAACGTGACCATGTCGTAGAAGAATGTCGGGAGTTAGTATAAGTAGTAACTTTCAAATGCAATCTTAGGTATTACTCCGTTTTTACTCGGGCGTATAGAGCATATAACAGCCCAAGCCCATGGTTAGCAGATATTGTCCTCTTTGAGTGTTCTTTTCAGACTTTTTGTTCAGGGTTTTTAAAACACGTCCGTTACAGACAGGTTTCGTTCCTCTCTCCAACCAACCGAAGTGGGATACCACAGAACATCCCGTCCCTCTATAAAAGACGACAACAACAAAGGCAAATGAGAACATAGGGATGAAAGAAGCCATTAAGTCCTTAGGGTTTTCTTGATGAGTTTGAATATCATCATCATCCATGGCTGCCCACCCTTTTCTGATACCTCATTGAATGCATTTGGTCCTTTTGGAGGGTTTTGGTTGTCCATTGCCTTTAATGCCATCCTTCAAACCCTAAACCCTTTTCTCCCTTAAATCTCATCTTTCTTGCACATTCCCTACTTACCTCTCTTTCTTCTTCTTACAATAAGCCATTTTGTGAACGAGAACTCCCGATCGTCTTCATTTAGCTTGAAATAGTCGTTTTGATATTGGCTCGGTTCACTCAGATCAATACCTACAAGTACGATTACACTATCAATACGTCGTGCATGTAGTGGGTTTAAACCGTAGCTGAGTCTGATTGAGCCGCGCCAATATCTTAGCTGCTCTTTCTTCGTTATCTTCGAAATTTAAGTGTCTCGTCGAAAGATATCGAAACCCTTTTGAGGTACTTCCGCTTTTTTGTTCTTGTTTTTCGTTTTCTCGTTCATCGAAATTTGAAGATCTGAAATGTTGTAAAGATATCAGTAAAATGTTTGAGATTTCAAATTATTATTATTATTATTTTATTATAAAATTTTCATTTTTTTTTAAAGAAAATACGGTTTAAAAAATATAAATAAAAATTTAAAATTAGTTTTTTTTTAATTAAAAAAAATTATCAGAAGGTTTTATATTATAAATTAATGCACTTTATACAAACACATTTTAATATATGGTAATTAGTTTCATTTATATGCATGTGACATCCTTAATATTCTCCATGTCTTTTTGAATTATATATGTCGAATTTGATGGAATAAATATTGAACTTTATAATATAACTCAAGATAAATTTAAAAAACGAAAAGTTAAGATCCACCGCTAGCAGATATTGTCCTCTTTTATACTAAAAGTGTTTCGTTCTTCTCCCCAACCAATGTGGGATTGTAGAATATCACAATTCACTCCCCCCAGGACCGAGCGTCCTTACTGGCACATCGCCTCGTGTCTACCCCTTCGGAGAACAACCTCTGTCACAATTCACTCCCCTCAGGGCCAAGCATCCTTACTGGCACATCGCCTCGTGTCTACCTCCTTCGGGGAATAACCTCCTCGCTGGCACATTATCCGATGTCTGGCTCTGATATCATTTGCAACGGCCCAGATCCATCGCTAGTAAATATTGTCCTCTTTGGGGTTTCCCACTCGAACTTCTCCTCAAAGCTTTAAAACGCGTCTGCTAGGGAAAGGTTTCCACACTCTTATAAAGGGTGTTTCGTTCTCCTCCCCAACCAATGTGAGATTGTAGGATGTCACAGAAAATTTGTTGAACAAATCCCGAATCAAAATAAAACCATTGAATCGATCCATCCAAATTGTTGAACCACTCAGATTGGACCAAATTGATAAATAGAGATGTCGAAGCGTAGGGACAGGTAGTCCTTCCCGATCCCATCTATGTCTCCACCTCTTATTTCAATATTTATTATCGTAAAAATTTTCATTTATTTTCATGGAAATAAGCTCTCGTATAATTTTTTTCAATATTATAATATAGTTTTTCACTCTAAAAAAAACTTTAGAACGGTAGAGAAATGAATTACTAACCACGATTCATGACTACAACTATCACAAGGGCAAAACCCGTAATTGAGCAGTTGTGCGAGCACGAACGGGACAATTGTGATTTGTTGCATGCATATTAGTACACAAATCTATGGTTTAGCCACAAAAGTGAGCTAGAATGAAAATCACGAACATCACCTATTAGAATGGTAACTAGAGTCTTGTCGAACAAGTTACCTCGAACATCGTCTATTAGAATGGTAAATAAAGTCTTGTCGAACAAGTTACCAAACACATCTGTATTAAATTTACAGCCAATAAAATTACATTAAAAGTTAAATAGTGTATTAATTTAATTATTCTATTGCAAGAAATTAATTTGTTAAAATTATACTTATTTTTATATTAAAATCATATAATAACTCGATTCATTATTGTAATGCAAATGCAATAATCAATTATGAAAACATTAAATTACTAATTAATAACAATTAATTAGCATTATTTTTACTTTATTACCTAGGTTCATTTTTATAATATTTTAACTGAAGTGAAAACAAGATCGATTGCACTCACGTGCGCACGAACATAAATTAAACGAGTGGCAACCAATCACAGTAATCAAAGTGTTTACGAAGTGTATATTATCTCACACTCTCACACTACAAAGTTGCACGGTAAGATGAGAAGTAGAGAAAAGAGAGAGCGAGGAAGACAACTGGTTGAATAGCGGGAGCGACGTGGTCGGGCCTTCGACGTGTTTTTTTTTTTAATTACATTAATGATATTATTAATTTCGAGATTTAAATATTTTAATAGTAAATATCTATTTTATTCAACATAAAGCTTGTAAATATCTATTTTGTAGCTACCACATCTCCACATATATAAAAGGCCCTCTCCCACTTTTTCTAATGCAATCCCATTTCCACGTCACCTTCACCAGCTCTTCCTCCTCCCGACATTCTCTTTGCTGTCTCAAACTGCTCTTTTAAGGTATTGTCTCGTTCTCCATGTGTTATTTCGACCCGTTTTCTATCGATTACATCGACATATCGAAATAGGGATTACAGGTGATTTTCTCTCGAGAATTTTTTATTGATATTTCTAGTTCAAAGCTACCGTGACTTATAGTATGGTAATAGTGTCTTATCTATTGAAAACTCTGCTCAAACATAATTCGTTATTGTAAAGAAAATTTAGACCGATTGGGTTGGTGACTCGAGTAATCCAAATAGAGTTCACAACACAACTCTCTATTTTCGGATTGGGGTAGGTTGGGATCTCATAAAGCTCGAATATCAAACATTTACAAGTAATAATGCATCACTAGAACTGGTTACAAAGGTCAAATATTCTTAATCTTCGTAATAAGTAGAGTAGGGTTGGGTTGAGTTGACTTGTAACCCTATTTTCGGGTTGGTTTGTTGACCCAACTAAAACAATGTCAACTTGGGAACCGAACCAAATTTTTAATTTTCTAAAAATTCAACCCAATCCCAACTGAAAAAAGTCTAGCCCAATCCAACTTTTATGATTTGGGTTGAGTAGTTCGAGTTGGTTGAGTTATTGAATCATATGAACACTCGTAGATAATTGTATTGTGTTTTTTATTTTTAATTTATAAGAAACCTTTCTAAAATTATTTATAAATTTTAGATTCCAACTAAATTTAGTTTCTAGATATCAAAATTATTTTGACAATTACTAGGTTTAATTTCCAAGTAATAGAATAGCTGTTCCTCATGACCATGGAGCAACTCTCTCCCGCGAATGCGGCGGAGACAGGTGGCGCATACAGAGCTTACAAATGGCTCCGGGGATTAATGGTCGGAAGATCACTTGGCTCAATAAAAATGGAATCTTGGGTTTGGTTCAATCCATTATTTGGAGCCAAAAGGAAGCCAAAGAACCCTTTTACATACTTGACCTTAGCCTCCTCATCAATCTCCTGAACCACTGGGCTCGTCATCTACCAATGATTCAGCCGTATTACGCCGTCAAGTGCAACCCCAACACTGCATTTCTTGGTGCCATGGCTACTCTTGGCTCTAGTTTTGACTGTGCTAGTCGAGCTGAGATCGAATTCGTTTTAGCTCTTGGTGTGTCGTCGGATCGAATCATCTTTGCCAACCCATGCAAGGCTGAGTCCCACATCAAGTACGCGGCAAGTGTTGGTGTTAACTTGACGACTTTCGACTCGATAGCTGAAGTCAAGAAGATTAAACGATGCCACCCAACATGCTCAGTGTTGATCCGAATCAAAGCTGTGGAGGACACTACGTCGCGGTCTCCATTGAGCTCCAAGTATGGTGCACTCCCGAACGAGATAGTGCCGCTCCTACAAGCTGCTCAAGCTGCAGAACTCGATGTCGTTGGCGTTTCGTTCCACATTGGAAGTGGAGGTAGCGACGTGGGCCTTTATCGTATTGCCATAGCTGCCATCAAAGCCGTGTTTGATGCTACAGTTCGACTAGGAATGTCGAGAATGAAGGTAAAATTGCAAAGGGTATCATCGAACCGGTCTTCTATAAAAAAATTTGCTAAAACCACGACACGTGAATGATAGTGAAAGTTATCTATTTATAATCATTTACAGAATCAAATAAATAAAAATAACATATACAATCTATTTGAGTGTAATAAAAGGACAAATATGATAGTGTTAATATTTGACTATAATAAAAAGTCAAATATTTAGATATTTAAATTCTTAACAGGTGCTCAATATCGGAGGCGGTTTCACGGCCGGCCCGCACTTCGACGGAGCGGTGGCGGCCGTCAAAGAAGCGATATCGGAGCATTTCTACAAGGAAGAAGGGTTGGTGATCATGGCGGAGCCAGGGCGGTTTTTTGCAGAGAAATGTTTTACATTGGCGGCGAACATAATCGGGAAGCGCGTGAGAGGAGATCGCCGGGAGTATTGGATAACTGATGGGATATACGGTTCCATGAACTGCATAGTCAACGATCATGCGGTTGTCACGTGCACACCATTAGCCACCACCTCTAACCCTAAAAATCTGACGTGTCAAAATGCTGATCTGTACAAATCCACTGTGTTTGGACCAACCTGCGATGCTTTTGATACAATTTCGACTACTTACTGGCTGCCTGACTTGGAGGTGGATGATTGGTTGTTGTTTCCTAACATGGGTGCTTACACGTCAGCAACTGGGTCAAACTTCAATGGGTTTGCCACGTCCTCCATATCCACTCATCTTGCTTACTCAGATCGTTTATGAGCCATGTCACCTCCTACCAATAATTTCTAGTATTACAATTCTTGTCCCAAAAACTTTGTTAGAGTGTAATAAAAAAAAATATTGTATTACAATTCTCCGCTCAAGCCCACCGTTAGCAAATATTGTCTGATTTGGCTCGTTACGTATAGTCATTAGCCTCATGGTTTTAAAATACGTCTATTGAGGAGAGCTTTCTACACCCTTATAAGGAATATTTCGTTCCTCAATATTTCGTTCCTCTCTCCAACCAATGTAAGATCTCACAATTTACACTTATGGGGTCCCAACGTTCTCGATGGCACACCACCCAGTGTCTGACTTGGATACCACTAAGTCCACCGCTAATAGATATTGTCAACTTTGGCCCATTACATATCATCATCAGTCTCAAGATTTTAAAACGCGTCTATTAGAGAGAGGAACCTCGCCCTTATAAATAATGTTTCCTTTCTTTCTCCAACTGACGTGAGATCTCACAATCAAAGATCTTTCATCTAGTGACGAACTCACCTCAGTCTAACCCAGAGGAGGGACATTCTAACGACAGACTTAAAACAACCAATCAAACGAAACTCAATGAGCCTAACACACCATCACGAATCAATTTTCAAACCCAAAATCTTTCGTGATAGACTCGTTGGCTGCGGCACGTAGTTTGAGACTTTTCGGTCTTGTTAGTTCAAAATTTCCATTATTGGGTTCTTGTCTCCCATTTTTCAAGCTTGTATTCAATTGAATATTAGGCACTATATGACTAAAATGGCATAGCTTTGAACCCCAATTCTAATACGCCCACCACCCCTTTGGACTAAGAATTAAACTCACAATTGGGGGCCAATTGGCTTTTGAATGCTATGAATTGGTAGCGTGGGAAGCAAGTTTCTCCTCCAATTAACAAAATTTCCGTCCACATCAACGAATAATTGACTATTATGAAGAAAAAAAATTAGGGTTTACTGATCTGAACTCTCAATTTGCGTAACACGTTCTAAGTTGCAGAGAACACACATCAGGCATCAGTGGAGATGCATCACACGAACTAACCTAACTGACCCGAATTCGACTTGATAACCCTGCAGCTGACCTGCACCTACGACTTTGCACCGACCAGCAACTCCCGACAACATTCTCTTTTTGCGTGTATGATAATTATAATTTTTAAAATTTTATCCATTTAAAAGGATATAATATTGTAACTTTTAATACATGGAAAGTACTTTTAAATTTTTAAATAAAATTAAAATTTTTGTAACAAATCCAACGGTCAATAAAGTTGTAATTAATTATATTATATTTTATAATTTGGGCTGTTTTTTATAGAGCTCTTCCCCTCCTCTGTTTCCAATTCCCGAAGTGTTCTTCTAGTCCGCCGCCATGGCCGTCGACCACCTCCTCCTCCAAACCGCACTAGGCCTCAGCCCAAAATCCATTACTCCGATTCCCCAACATGGCCTCCTCCATTTCCTCCAATCCATCGCCCTGAGCTCCGACAACCCCAACGAACCCTTCTACATCTTCGACTTAGCCACCATCACCGCCCTCATGAGCCTCTGGACCCAATCTCTTCCGACCGTTCGCCCTTTCTACGCCGTCAAATGCAACCCCAACCCGGCTCTCCTCGCCGCCATGGCCGCCCTTGGCTCCAATTTTGATTGCGCCAGCACATCCGAAATCCAAGCTGTTTTAGCTCTCGGCGTCTCCCCCGACCGAATTGTCTTCGCCAATCCTTGTAAACCGGAATCCCATATCAAATTCGCCGCCGCTGTCGGCGTTAATCTCACCACTTTTGATTCTGTCTATGAAATCGAGAAAATCCGTTCCTGCCACCCGAAATCCGCCCTGTTGCTTAGGATCAAACCGCCTGAAGATGGCGGCGCTCGGTGCCAATTGGGTCAGAAATACGGCGCACTGCCGGATGAAATTATCCCTCTTCTTGAAGCTGCTAAAGCGGCTGATCTCGCCGTCGTTGGCGTTTCTTTTCATATTGGAAGTGGGGATGCTGAAACAGAGGCTTATTCCTCTGCTATCGCCGCTGCGAGAGGGGTTTTCGACACGGCGGTCCGACTTGCCCTTCCGCCTATGAATGTGCTCAACATCGGCGGCGGGTTCACCGCCGGACCCCAATTTGAAAAAGCGGCCGTAACGATAAATTCAGCCCTGAAGGAGTATTTTCCGGCAGAGCTGAATATCACCGTCATGGCTGAACCTGGTCGGTATTTTGCGGAATCGGCGTTCACTCTGGCCGTCAATGTCATCGGAAAAAGGGTAAGAGGCGATCACCGGGAGTATTGGATTAACGACGGGATTTACGGGTCAATGAACTGTATACTGTACGATCACGCGACGGTGAGTTGCACGCCGTTGGCTTTGAAATCTAACCGGAAAAACCCCACGTGCGGCGGAATGAAAATGTACGGCAGCACCGTGTTTGGCCCCACGTGCGACGGATTGGACACTGTTTTGACAGGATACCAGCTGCCGGATTTGGAAGTTGGAGATTGGCTGGTTTGGCCGAAGATGGGAGCTTACACGGCGGCGGCTGGGTCCAATTTCAATGGGTTCAACACGGCGGCGATTGAGACTTATATCGTGTACTCCGATCAGGGAAACGGCGCCGTATTAGGTTGAATTGTATTGTCGGTGTTCTACATTTTTGTCGTGGAGAAAAAAGAGAGAAATGTTGACCAAATTATTTAACGATTAAAATAAAAAGAAAATTATTTAATGGTCAATGAAATTTAGCTTTGGGAACATACAACTAATTAGTTAGTGTGGGCTCAGACATTTAATTCTTTCCTTTTTAAAAAATAAATAAATTAATTAAAATAATAATAAATAATATTATTATTATTATTATTATAACCGCTCAAGTTTACTGCTACCATTTTTTTGTCGACTGGGAGAGTTTTTACACCCTTATAAATAATGTTTCGTTCTCTTCTACCATCGAGATGAGATCTCACAATCCTCCCCCATTCAGGGTCAGTGTTCTTTCTTTTTAGGGGTGATTTTGTATTTATTATTATTATTATTATTTTTTTTTTATCTATACCTTTTTACTGAATAACTTGGAACTTTTGGTAGGTACTAATATGGAATGTCTCTTAAACGGGCGTGAAATTTTACTGTATTTTTCGCTTATTTTGTTTTGTTTGTGTTTAATTTCGTTTTTACATCGTTACCCAATTTCTCGAAATCTCAAAATTTAGGTCGTGACACAGATAGTCTCACTCTCGTGCTATTCTCAACCCATTTTTCGAGGTATTATTGGTTACTTTTTTTCATTATGAGACGAGCTCTATTATAGAATTCAAAAAGCTACGTTCTCAAATCATATGACAGGTCCCGAAATATAAATCTTAGCTTCCCGAACCCAAGATATTACGAGAAACAAAACAAAAAAAATCATCTAAAAAACATCCAATTTGAACAAACCACAGCCACAAAGAGAATGTGTGGTCATCCAAAGCTCCCCCTTCACTAAGATCTTCTTGATAACTCCATAGCCATCCCCTGCAATTCAGAGCAGAGCAGAGCAGAAACAGAGCCTCCCCTGTTCTATTTCCTTTCTCCGCCGCACTCCGATGGCTTCCTTCTCCCACTCTCTCACCACGCCTCCACCCTCTCTCTCTCTCCACACCCACAACAACCGCCTCCTCTCCGGCGCCTCCCTCCTCCCCAATCTCATCAAACCCACCGCCTTCTCTGCAAATTTACACCTCTCCCACCGCCGCCGCGGCTTCACAATCAAAGCCACCGCTGCTCCGAGCGTGAAGAAACCCACCGGCGATGAGCGAGTCCAGCAAGTCCACAGCGCGGAGGAGTTCGATGAAGCCCTTAAGAAAGCCAAGAGCAAGCTGGTTGTGGTGGAATTCGCTGCCTCACACAGCGCGCAGAGCAGCCGGATGTACCCGTTCATGGTGACACTCAGCAAAACGTGTAACGATGTGGAGTTCATTTTGGTGATGGGCGATGAATCGGAGCAAACCAAAGAGCTCTGTAACAGAGAGAAAATCGAAAAGGTTCCTCACTTCAGGTAAATTTCTGTAATTAATTTATAATTTATTTGGTTTTTAAATATCTAAATTTTATTGAATTTAATAAAATTATTATATTAATTAACTTTTAAGATATGTTAAATTCTAAATAAAGAATAATTTTTCACAAAAAAAATTATTAAAAATGACGTGAGATGACGTAACGGTGATTAGAATTAGAATACGTGTATGGATTAAGTTTAGAGATGAGTTTAGCTTTAAAATAAAACGCTTCCTACGTTCTAAAATCACTTAAGAAAGTATCGTTTTTCGCCCTCCAGCTTCTACAAGAACATGGAGAAGATCCACGAGGAGGAAGGGATCGGGCCGGATCAGCTGGAGGGCGACGTATTATACTACGGCGACAACCATTCAGGAGTTGTTCAGCTACACAGCAGGGAGGATGTGGAGAAGCTGATACAAGACCATAAGGAGGATCACAAGCTGATTGTACTGGACGTGGGGTTGAAGCATTGTGGACCTTGCGTGAAAGTCTATCCCACAGTGATCAAGTTGTCGAAGAAAATGGACACGGCGGTGTTCGCTAGAATGAACGGCGATGAGAACGAGAGCTGTATGCAGTTTTTGAAAGACATGGACGTTGTCGAAGTGCCTACATTTTTGTTCATAAGAGATGGAGAGATTAAAGGTAGGTACGTCGGGTCGGGTAAAGGAGAGCTTATTGGTGAGATTCTTAGATACCAAGGAGTTCGTGTTACTTATTGAGTTTGAGGGTTAGGGAGTTTAGTTTCTAATTAATGGTGGGATTTTGGTGTATGACGGGTCTATGATGAGTTGTTTATTATGGTTNACTATTATATACTGTGATGAGTTGTTTATTATGGGTTAAATTCGGTGTCACTTTGAAATATGATTCAAGTTGTGACAGGTCACCGTTATATATATAACCTCGACTAAGATGTCATAAATTTTGAATCTTTCCACCGAGAAAAACATTTCATACCCTAATCCCTAAACCCTGAGATAAATAACCTTACAAAGGGATGTCGTAACTTGTAATGTTCATAACGCCTAATTTGAATTGAGTCCCAATTTACTGCAATCATGTCTTTCAAATATATTTCCAATTGAATGATGATGAATATTCAACTACATTCCTATGGATTAATAGCAATGGTGGCTGGCTTACCATCAATATTAAGTGAAACATGAGGTTCCATTGGACATGGCGATTAGGCAAATGTTCAACACAAGCAACGATCATCTCGACCGTAGAAGCACCATCAACTGTACCGATACGGTGTGTCGTTTCCATTTCTAATGCCATTGTTGCGTGCTGCTATGCCTCGATTTCGATATTGGGATATTGAGTTTAGGAACATTCCCTGTTCATATCAGATCAAATTAGCAGTGTTGAATTTCCAAGAACACCAACCAAAAATATGTCATTTACCAAAAACTTCAATAGATTTTTCAAACATCCCAACTTAAATGGTCGTATATTAGGGCCACATGTACCTTCTCGGTCTTTCATGCCCGGGTCGTTTCACGCTAAGCATATATGCCAGATACTGAAGGATCCCAATTAAGATTTGGTAACCTGCAATTTTAATCCCAACACTCTGTTAATGGTTAAACTGATACACCGCAAAAACCACCTCTCCCGCCTAGATTCTATGGCAGCAACCATTGTTCAATAGCTAATGTGGTTGTAAATCTCAAAATTATTTCAATGTGTACTATGTATTAGGACTACAAGAGATTAAACAATGAGATATGATAAGAAATTGCCTGATGATGTAGAGTTCAATATTTTGCAGGGAATTTGTTTCCAGTATAATCTTTATATCTTTTGTATAGATTATCTGGAATACCTATAAATGAAAATAAAGTGTCTATATTCATATTACATATTAGATGCAAGCGGAAGAAAGACTTTTAAGTTCTGTCTGCTCTTTAGTTATTATATTATATCTATCATGTCTCCAATGTTTTTGTATCAGCCCAAGTCCACTACAAGCCGATATTGTCCTCTTTGGACTTTCCCTTCTGAGCTTTCCCTCAAAGTTTTAAAACGCTTCTGCTAGGGAGAGGTTTCCACACCCTTATAAGGAATATTTTATTCTCATCTCCAACCAATGTGGGATCTCACAATCCACCCCCTTGGGACCTAGCGTCCTCACTGGCGCACCGCCAAGTGACTAACTATAATTCCATTTGTAACAACTCAAGTCCACCGCTAGCAGATATTGTCCTCTTTGGGCTTTCCCTTCTAATCTTCCCCTCAAGGTTTTAAAACGCGTCTGCTAGGGAGAGGTTTCCCCACCTATATAATTAATGTTTCGTTCCCCTCTCCAACCGATGTGGGATCTCACAATCCACTCCCCTTGGGAGCCAGCGTCCTTGTTGACACACCACTCGGTGACTAGCTCTAATACCATTTGTAACAGCCCAAGCCCAAGCCCACCACTAGCAGATATTTTCTTCTTTAGGTTTTCCCTTCTGAGCTTCCCGTCAAGGTTTTAAGACGCGTCTGCTAAGGAGAGGTTTCCACACCCTTATAAGGAATGTTTTGTTTGTTTTGTTCCCATCAACTCACAGTTGATGGGGATCTCAAAAAACCATTTGAAACTTTAACACATATTTTATGTATGACTAAATCCTCACTTATTCATTAAACAACTTGATTTAGTTCAGTCGACTTCATAAGTAAGAGATGAAGTACAAAAGGAAAGTAGACCTATAAAATAGACATTCAAACGAAAGAAGCAGGTACCACATGGCTAGGAAATAGAAAAGACATGGTATTAACTATCGTGTCAAGGAGGCGACCAAAAAAGAGGCACAAATGCGCGTATTAGCTATCTAGGTTATCCATACAGTAGGTTGGGCGTGTAAATCGTAGCCCCCTGACCATTCTTGATCGATATTGTTCTATTTTATGGATTAAATGCTAAATCCGTAAAACCACTAATCACCATGAAAAGAGCTTGGGTTGAGTAAAAGATAACAGAATTCATCAATACTTGAGAGATACCTTTTTTGTGCTAATTTGACGAAGCTGACCCAGAATTTCAGCAAAATCTGTAGGGGGTGGGCATGAAAATCGTATGTTCTTCCCTGTGTGAGGATGTATAAACCTACAAATTGTTCAGTGATCTTGGATTAGTTGTTTACAGAAGAAAAGAACAAGCCAAGACTCATACTACGATCTTGTTTCTTGTTTCTCACTTCTTATTTCTGGCTCTTTTATCATAAGAAATAAAATAAAAAACAAATTTCTCTAACATTTCTTGCTTTTGCACTCTCTTTTTAGTTTAAAAAAGAACAGACTGTGATTAGCAATCATTCTTGTTTATCTCTCTAAAATTTTTCTTTTAAAATGTGGAAGTTTTAACTGAAAATTAAATAAGATATTCCAAGTATATGTCACATAGATGTTTTGATATTATGCATACAATTATTAACGAAGAAAAATAGAAATTCCAAGTTTTAAAAACTTTGAAATAAGAAACCAAAATTATAAGCTATTTTAGAGAACAAGAAAGAATGTAACTAAATGAGCTCTTAAGAATTTATTTTCTAACCCGAGAGTTAGAGCATGAAGGCAAGGTCTCTCTAATGAGGAAACAAGTTGCATAAGTTGGTTGTGACAACTAGATGATGTTCTAGTCCGAAGCAGCGACATGGCCATGCTCTTGGTACCTCCATAGACATCATCTCCAAGTAAAGGTATTCCCATATACTTCGCATGTGCACGGATCTACTTCACAAATATTCACTCCTAAGATTTGAGTGGTGATAAAAACTACATTTCAATTTTCAGAAAGAGGAAAGAATTGAAACTTGGCATGATAAATATGGCTGCTTGTACGTTCAAGGTGTAACTCTGACTCATTAAACGGTTTAGCGTACGTATGCACACACTATGATTTGAAAACAAAAGCAGTAGCGTACAGAAATGTTATTGAAACAAAAGAATGTATATGTCTATGCACGTGCATACATGGTGATTGGTGAAAACGCATTGTTAGATGGATTGTAATATATATTCATTGCCCTCTGAAGCAGCTTAAGGAGCAAGAAGTGTACAATACGCACCTGATGTGTGCGGCCTGTTTCTAATCTCCACTCAACCAATGAAAAACCTCCTTGAGCTAAATTTTCAATAACTTTGTACCTGTGAAATGTACGCCATTTCAACTTAGCATAATGAATGACCAAGCTTAATAATACTAAAATAGTTTCTATAATCGAAAAATAACAAGGTAAACACAAAAAACAGAACATCTTTCTCCACTAATCCTTAAATTCATATTGATGTCACCATAATGAGAGATGGGACAAGGATGGAAATGAAAATCCCAGAGATTACTTCTTCCAAATTTTGCATGACTTTGTTGGATGAGATGTATCTCGCAAACTAGTTCGAGGGGGAGAGATGAATATATCTTTTTTCAGAAGAAAAGAATACAAAAAAAGGGCAAGGAGAAGAGGCATCTCCTCCTGAAGAGCACAAGGGGGGATCCATAACAATAGTACAGGACCCCAATCAAAATTCTTATGGAAATTTGGTACAAGAGGAGGCAGTGTACTATACAGTCACCCAACCAAAATTTTACCACTCTATTTGAACATTCTATCATTCCTTTCTATTTATTTACTCCAAAGCTTACTGCTTTGTTACTCTCTTTAAAAATCATGTTATTCCTTTCTATTTATATAATTCAAAGGATGGCTCAAGTTGCATTCTTTCAAATAGTCCTAGCTTTGCCTTTAAGCCACCAACATGACAATGTCTCTAGAAGCACCACCTTAACCTCTTCATGTAAACAACCAATCCAACCAAGAGTTTGAGCAATCTGTCCAACAGTCTGTCGGAGATGTGGAGTTTTCTTTCTAAATATTAGTTATCCAAATTTATGATGATGACAATTATATTATCATTACTTTTTAGTTCTGGCCTTATATGTAGATGATTTTTTTTACAGGAAACAGAACCCATTTCATTAATCTGATGAAATGAATACAAAAAAAGACCCTGTCTGTACACAGTTATAAAAAAATAGCTCCAATACGAAATGAGGGTAGTAACATGGGGAAGACAGCATTTCAAGAACCAGTAGATTTATAATTGTGTTTCATATGATAATAATTGACGAAGAAAAAGTAATTACCTACTCGCAGCGTACTTTGCATTTGAATTGTTATTTGTTCTAGATATTGCACTCATGCGAATACGATTATTCGGATCACGGCCTATTGGTACCTCGATACGTCCAGCAGTTGAGGGTGGAACTCCACATGTGAGACTGATATAGACTCTCTCAATAGAATGTTGCTTGAATTGAGCAGATAAGTGAGCGTGGGCATGTTCATCCTGATATTCAAATGTAACAAACGTAGGAGTTAGATATAGTTAGGGGACAAAAAAGGGAGCTATTGGGCTGCAAATTCTTGAAACACAAAACTTGAATTGTTTTGCTTTGATCTTGAGTTAAGCAGCTGCAAGGAAGCTGAAGGAGGGACAGTAAATCACCTTGGCAACAACAAGCAATCCACTAGTTCCTTTATCTATCCTATGCACAATTCCGGGACGAATAGGTGCCTCAGAAACTCTAGAAGATAAAATCTCAATGGAATTGAGCTCATCATCAGAAATATCCATGTCTGACAGAAGTTCCTCATTTGTCGTTGTAACCATTGGGAGACTGCAGTGGTTAAGAATGGCATTTACTAGTGTTCCTGTAGCATTCCCAGGAGCTGGATGAACAACCTGAATCAAGGAGAAAGTAAACCGCTATCACAATGTTTTACAAATTTCAGACACAACCTTGCCACTAAGCATATAATATCGAACTTGAGGCATAACGTCTATTGAATCATTACCATGTGCGCTGGTTTGTTTACTACTAAAACATGTTCATCTTCATAAACTATATCCAAATCAATATCTTCCGGTTCAGCTCTCAATGGCTGCAATTCCGAAATTGTACAATTAATCTTATCCCCAGCTCTAACATTGTGAGAAGCCTGCTCGAGCATAAAATATATGGTTGAAAGAAGCCAAATGAAAAACATAGAGACAATCGAAGAGTCATAAATGCAGCTGTTCTTCAGGAGTATAAGCTACAAACGTCGTTACCTTATCGATAACTCGGCCATTGACTGAAACCNTCATAAATGCAGCTGTTCTTCAGGAGTATAAGCTACAAACGAAACGTCGTTACCTTATCGATAACTCGGCCATTGACTGAAACCAGTCCGGCCCTAATACTGGACTGCACCCGAGCCCTACTAATCCCATCGATGCGGCAGGATATCCAAGAATCAAGACGAACTTTACCGGATTTTGTCTCCACGATCTCTTCCAGTCTCATTCCGGCGTAATTGGTTCTCGGTTCAGGAAGAGTTTCATCACCACACTCATCGGAACCCGAGCATCTGGCAGAGTGATTGGTGGCGATTCGAAGAACATCATAAGAGATTCTTCCACGGTTTCGAGGGAAAAACAACTGAATTGAAGGTGCAGCTTGAATTGCTCTAGCAGAGCAAATGGAAATCATTCTCCCGAGTTCGATATTTGGTTCTTGGGTTTTCGCCTATCGGCGGTTGCTTACCGGGAAAAATTAAGATTTTGTTTTTCCTACCTTTTTCAACTCTTAATTTAATTTAGAGTACATTAATAATTAATTAATATATATATATATATATATATATATATATATATATATATATATATATATATATACTATATTTTATTTAAAACATATCTCTAAATTTTAAAAAAAAATTACGAAAAATTACTCCCGCATTCTCAGCATACTTACGTTCAAAGTAGCATTAATACCCTTTACTTTCTATTTATAAATATAAAATAAAAAGTTTAAAAAATTACCCCGACATTGCATAGTTACGTTACCTATTAGTTAGGTTACTACTTTTTATATATATATAAAATATAAAAATAAAAAAATAAAAAATAAAAAGTTTAAAAAATTACCCAAATTACCCCGACATTCGTGTGCAGCATAGTTACCTTACCTATTAGTTAGGTTACCTATTTTCCCACAAACTAACACGAGTTATTCTTCCAAGATGTTTTGTCCTCGCTCACATATATCCGAGAAAAATTCTTAGGAAGTCACCCAACATAGAATTGCTCCAAGTAAAACATGAAATTCCTAGGATGTCACCCAATAGAATTGCTCCAAGTAAAACATGAAATTCCTAAGATGTCACCCAATAGAATTGCTCCAAATAAAACATGAAATTCATAAGATGTCACCTAACATAGAATTGCTCCAAGTAAAACACGTTTAAATATGAAGTTTCTATGATTAAGCCACCGAAAAGGAAGGTGCACATGGCAAACTAACACGAGTTCTTCCAAGATGTTTTGTCCAAATTCCTAGGAGGTCACCCAACATAGAATTGCTCCAAGTAAAACACATTTAATCATGAAATTCCTAAGATTAAGTCATCGAAAAGGAAAGTGCACATGGCTGGTATAGATAGTGACTTTCAATTCTTTTACGTCTTTCTTAACTATCCTATCCTATCCTCAAGATCTCTCTCATTCGGATATGGTCTCGTTTCATTCATGCATCTTCTTCTTTACTCGGGTGTGACAACTCTACTTAAAAGCCATTTATGAATCATTTTTAATTTTCAAATTTCAATGACCAATCTAAAATCAAATTTGAACATTACGAACCAAACCGTTATGAATCCATATGAACACTAATAGAAACTGCATTAAAAATTTCGAAAGAGTTATAAAAAAACGCGTATTTTTTTATTAACTAGAAGGAAACTTTAAATTAAATGCCCAACCTACCACATGGGCTACAGTCAAAATATTGTCTTTCTCTACGACGCCAAAAGCATCCAAGGTTGGAAGATCAAAGACTGATAGTTACTCTTCCTTTAGTTCAACACGTGAAACCCGAGTTATAACTTGAACATCTAACATTTTTTATTTGAATTCAACGACATATAAAGGTAGAGAATTTGAACATCTGACCTCTTAGTTAGTGAATATGTATCTAAATCAATTGAGCTATGTTCATATTGGTAAATCTCTAATTTATACATGCTCAAGTTAGTAACTTCAAACAAACGCTTAACGACATGATCGTTGATCGATCATGCCATGATTATATGAAATTTGATAACTATTGAATAGCTAGGGAAGATGGTACCGCTTTAAATAATAATATGAATTAAATCTTCTATGTCATAAACGAGAAAGGGCCAACTCATTATCTCATAAATGTGAGACCACAAATTATTTAAGATCACGTAACCACCACGAACACAACAGTTCAATAATAGACCAACTTGAAATTTCAAATTGGTTCAGTTGGTGATAACTTGAATAGAGTTCACAACTTAACCCTTGTTCGGGTCCCGTAAGTCACCAACCAAAAGACTTTTCCAGTCCAACTCGTGTATAACTTTATTCAAAATTTTATTTTTATTTTTTGAATTTTGCAAAACGTTCAAATACTTTGTTACGAAATACGAAACTATTATAGAGAAATTATAAGAAATTTAACACAAAATTTTAATTAAAAAAAATAGTTATTAAATATATTAAATTTTTATTTATTATTTCATGTTTGGTGTTAGTTAATACAGTGGGGTGGGGGGATATTAAATGAAAATAATAAATAAAATGAGATACATATTAAAAGTATATTCTACCAAAAATAATAATAATAATAATAATAAACATAAATAAATAAATAAATAATAATAATAAAGTAAAGCATTCCTTTCGAGAGGATAACACAGTAACTTCTCCCTAACAGACGTGTTTTATAACTGTGAGGCTGACGGCGATACGATGGGTTAAAGTGGACAATATCTACTGGCGGTGGGTTTGGATGGTTAAAAATGGTATCAGAGCCAGACATCGAGTGGTGTGCTAGCAAGGACGTTGGATCCCTAAAGGGAGTGGATTGAGAGATTTCACATCGGTTGGAGAGGAGAATGAAACATTCCTTATAAGAATGTGGAAACACGTACACTAGAGTTCTCGAGACGGTAGTTCAATTGGTCAAACCCCCAAGGGAGGTGGAGGACGCTAACCCTCAAGGGAGACGGATTGAGGGATCTTACCTCGATTGAAGAAAATAACAAAATATCTGTTATAAGAGTGTGGAAACCCTTACATTAGAGTTCTCGAGACTGTAGTTCAATTAGTCAACCCACACGGGAGGTGAAGGACGTTGACTCTCAAGGAAGGTGGATCGAGAAATCTCACATCGGTTGGAGATGAGAACAAAACATTGCTTACAAGGGTGTGGAAACCTCTCTAAAACGTGTTTTAGGACAATATCTGCTAGCGTTAAGTATAAACGGAAAATTTTCAAAGTTTAGAAAAATATATGAAACTTACCTGATGGTTCTCGAGACTATAATTCAGTCGGTCAAAACACCGTTCTATCAAGACAAAAGTTGCTGGTTCAATCCCGGTCAATCCCGATAGATCCATATCCAATACAAAAATAGAAGCGGTGGGCCACAAAGACGCTGTGTTCCAATCCAAATCTGCCACGTTTCCACCGGCTTTTCATTATTAGCATTAAATTTGGAAGGCACACCAAACAAATACGTACCCCTTCATACATATATAAATACCTTCACTGAATAATGGCTGAACTACACAATAGCAATGCCTTTACTCCACTTCACAATAGCACTCAAGCTCTTCCTTTGTCTTCAACTAGCTAGTGCTACTATAAACATTCCTCCCGGTTACTCGGTCCCCGCGGTTTTCGTGTTCGGGGATTCGATCGTCGATACTGGCAACAATAACAATCTCATCACTCAAGCTAAGTGCAACTATCCGCCGTACGGTAGGAATTTTCTCGATCAACAGGCAACTGGGCGATTTTCCAATGGCAAAGTTCCCTCCGACCTTCTAGGTCTAAACTAACCTCGTTCGATTAAATTGTAGAGGCTCAAATTTTTTTCAGTTACGTGGCTTGGACCAATGTTATCGGTTTCTTTTTGTTTGTTTTTTGTTAGTTGATGCGTTGGGTATCAAAGAGTTTTTACCACCGTATGCTAACCCGAGTCTACGGCCCGAAGACCTAATTACGGGTGTCAATTTTGCTTCTGGTGGTGCTGGATTTGATCCTCTGACCTCTCAATTAGCGGTAATGAATAAACTTTGAACACGGGACGATATTTTGAATGATACGCTAAATGGGTTCTTGAATTTTCAGCCAGCAATATCACTTGAAGATCAATTAGGCATGTTTAGGGAATACTCAAAGAAGCTAGAAGAACTAGTGGGAGTAGCAAGAGCAAAGTTCATAATAGCCAATGGCTTGTTCATGGTGGTGGCGGGAAGCAACGACATTGCCAACACATTTTATCTTGCAAGAATAAGGCAAATTCATTTCAATATCGACTCGTACACTGATTTCATGGCTCGGTATGCTTCCGCTTATGCTAAGGTACAAAGTTTAGTCTCTCGACTTTCATATTTATATTCAATTTCTATTTTTTAATTTAAAAAATATTTAGTTTCTGTGCAATGGAGTGGAACGAAACATTCCTTACAAGTAGATGCGTTTTAAAACCTTGAGTGAAAGCCGGGAGGGAAAGTTCAAAGAAGACAATATCTTCTAGTGATGGGCTTGGGCTGTTACAAATGGTATTAGAGCTAGACATCGGGTGGCGTGCCAGCGAGGATGCTGGGCCTCCAAGGGAAGTGGATTGTGAGATCCTACATCGGTTGGAGAGGGGAACGTTCCTTATAAGGGTGTGGAAACCTCTTCCTAGTAGACGTGTTTTAAAACCTTGAGTGAAAGCCCGAAAGGGAAAGCCCAAAGAAGACAATATCTAGGGCGATTTTCCAATGGCAAAGTTCCCTCCGACCTTCTAGGTCTAAACTAACCTCGTTCGATTAAATTGTAGAGGCTCAAATTTTTTTCAGTTACGTGGCTTGGACCAATGTTATCGGTTTCTTTTTGTTTGTTTTTTGTTAGTTGATGCGTTGGGTATCAAAGAGTTTTTACCACCGTATGCTAACCCGAGTCTACGGCCCGAAGACCTAATTACGGGTGTCAATTTTGCTTCTGGTGGTGCTGGATTTGATCCTCTGACCTCTCAATTAGCGGTAATGAATAAACTTTGAACACGGGACGATATTTTGAATGATACGCTAAATGGGTTCTTGAATTTTCAGCCAGCAATATCACTTGAAGATCAATTAGGCATGTTTAGGGAATACTCAAAGAAGCTAGAAGAACTAGTGGGAGTAGCAAGAGCAAAGTTCATAATAGCCAATGGCTTGTTCATGGTGGTGGCGGGAAGCAACGACATAGCCAACACATTTTATCTTGCAAGAATAAGGCAAATTCATTTCAATATCGACTCGTACACTGATTTCATGGCTCGGTATGCTTCCGCTTTTGCTAAGGTACAAAGTTTAGTCTCTCGACTTTCATATTTATATTCAATTTCTATTTTTTAATTTAAAAAATATTTAGTTTCTGTGCAATGGAGTGGAACGAAACATTCCTTACAAGTAGATGCGTTTTAAAACCTTGAGTGAAAGCCGGGAGGGAAAGTTCAAAGAAGACAATATCTTCTAGTGATGGGCTTGGGCTGTTACAAATGGTATTAGAGCTAGACATCGGGTGGCGTGCCAGCGAGGATGCTGGGCCTCCAAGAGAAGTGGATTGTGAGATCCTACATCGGTTGGAGAGGGGAACGTTCCTTATAAGGGTGTGGAAACCTCTTCCTAGTAGACATGTTTTAAAACCTTGAGTGAAAGCCCGAAAGGGAAAGCCCAAAGAAGACAATATCTACTAGCGATGGGCTTGGGCTGTTACAAATGGTATTAGAGCTCGACACCGGGTGGCGTGTCAGCGAGGATGCTGGGCCTCCAAGAGAAGTGGATTGTGAGATCCTACATCGGTTGGAGAGGGGAACGTTCCTTATAAGGGTGTGGAAACCTCTTCCTAGTAGACATGTTTTAAAACCTTGAGTGAAAGCCCGAAAGGGAAAGCCCAAAGAAGACAATATCTGTTAGCAATGGGCTTGGACTGTTACAAATGGTATTAGAGCTCGACACCGGGCGATGTGCCAACGAGGATGCTGGGCCCCCAAGGGAAGTGGATTGTGAGATCCTACACTGGTTGGAGAGGGGAACGTTTCTTATAAGGGTATGGAAACCTCTCCCGAGTAGACGCGAGGAAAGTCCAAAGAGCACCACATCTATCGGTGGGAGCTTGATTTAATATTAATTAATTAAATGCATTTTGTTTCATTCATCACATGCAAGTACCTTATCTTTTTCATCTAAATTTTAACATTTTATTTTCTTTAAAGGAATTGTACGCAGCCGGTGGGCGGAGAATCGGATTCTTCGGGGCACCGCCGTTAGGGTGTGTGCCGTCGCAAAGAACCTTGGCTGGCGGGATTGAAAGGGCGTGCGTGAATGAGTACAACGCTGCTGCAGAGCTCTTCAATGGAAAATTGCACATTGCTTTGAATCAACTTCAAACGTCACTGCCTAACAGCAAACTAGTTTACGTGGATATTTACAATCCTCTTCTTGACGTCATCCAAAACTATCGTAAATATGGTATTCAATCATCTCTCCCTCTCCATCTACTGAAAATTAGTGTAGACGCTCGTATGACTATTCTACTGAAAATAATAGCAAATCGATCACAAGCTTAACCGAACGATTTGAAAAGCTGAAAACGTTCGTAATTGTTATTATTTTAGGGTTTGAAGTTGCGGATAGAGGGTGTTGTGGAACTGGGAAGATCGAGGTGACGTTTCTTTGTAACAAATTCGTGAAGACCTGCAACGATCCGAACAAGTTCGTGTTTTGGGACAGTTTTCATCCAACCGAAGCTACATACAGCTACCTCGTCGCTCCGATCATTCAAAAATATATTTCTAATTTCCTATAGTTCAATTAAAGTTTAATTTTCATAAAAATAATATTACAAAATTGAAGGCAAAAAAAGGATGTGTAACTTTAATTCTCTCAATTATATATGTATTATCATTTTGTTTACATTAATGATGAGCTAATAATTAATGATTTTTGAATTAATTATTAATATATTGTTATTATTAATTCAATTTTATCAAGAATAACAAAAAGCATATAATTAATAAATATTAAATTAAAAATGAGGACACGTGGCTAGTCTTCAATTGTCACATCACTTTAGTTGGAGTAATGCAATAATCAATAAAATGAGGACACGTGGCTAGTCTTCAATTTTATTTTGTGTTCTTTAAAATATATTATATTTTATAAGCTAAATTACTTTAATAAAAATATTTAATTAAAAGTTTTATTTGTTTATTTTTAAAATACATTTTAATTTTTAAAAGTGTTTCAAAAATATCTTTGAGTTGTCGATCATCTCCGTCCACGAGCATTGTTGACTATAATAATGGAACATAAGGCATACGTACGAAAATGCTATAAAACTCAATCATAAACTAAAAATGTCAGTCGTATCCCCCTACCCGATAGTTATATGCAGTAAGCTGTTGTTGTTGCCTTTTGTCTATATTTCATATAACATCAATTTCAATTTCTCGAATCTTGCTTTCAAAACTCTCTTTCGAAATCTCTTTGTCCCCGTTTTCTAAAACTTTCTTCTTGAACCAGGGCTAGAGGCTCGAGCATACGTCGCTTGGTCGTAGGCGACGCAAGAACGAATAGATTTAACTCACTTGTTGCTGGAAGTGAGTGCTGCACAATCGTAAGTCCGCTGCCATCTAAGTGTGATTGTGATAAGTCGAATCTTGGTACAAACATTTCGGGAAATTAAGCACAATTTGATGATATTGCTTCGAACTTTAAAAATAATTACATAATTAAAATATTATATGTCGAGACGTTGGGAGGAGAAGAGAAAGAAATACAGAGAGATATGGTACCAAGACTCGGGAGGTGGTCGATATTGTGAGATTCCATATCGGTTGGAGAGGGGAACGAAGCATTATTTCTTATATAGGTGTGAAAATCTCTCCCGAGTAGATGCGTTTTAACACGGGGAAAACTTGGGAGAGAAAGCCCACAGAGAACAATATCTGTCTGCCATGGGCTTGGATGGTTACAAATGGTGTCAGACCCAGACATCGAACAGTGTGCCAACAAGGACGTCAGGCTCCAAGAAAAGTGGATTGTGAGATCCCACATTGATAATTACAAATGGTATAGAGCGAGCTTGGACGGTTACAAATGGTATTATGAGATCCTATAAATGGTACAGAGTCAGACATCCAGTAGTGTGCTAGTCCTAGGTCACAGGTGGATCTTGTCTAAAAAAAATTTAATAAATAGAAAAATAAAAATAAATAAATAAAAAGGAAAAAGTCATATGATTTTTTGACGTCTTTTAAATTCTTGATTAGATGCCCGTTTTAGTGATCTTCGGCGACCTAATTGACGGCTAACCTTGCGGTTGCCGCCGTCCTTCAAATTCAGAGCTTCAACGCGCTTGCTGAGATCGAATTCAGCTGCTTGAAGATTAAAGAGAGAATCATAGGCGACACTTCTGGTCGGTCCAATCACTGATCTTCTGGTTCCCCGAAATGGAGCCGATTACATTGATCGTCGACAAATTAAAAGATTTCGGGACCGCAAGCCACAATTTCTTCGATGGTTTAGTTCGTCGCCGCCAACAATCATCTCGCCGCCGTCCGGTAATGGTTCATGTATTATAGTCTCGTAGTATGTGTTTCTTCACGTCTGAAAATGGCGATTCTCGTTGTTCCTATGAATTGTGATACTGTTTTTAGTTTCTATTTGTCCATTTCCACTTGTGTTTGGAGTAGGAAGACTTCGATTTTACTGGCTCATTCTGTACAGAAACTTTGAGTCTCCAAAGTTAGAAGGTTATGTGTTAACACTGTTGCATGTTGCCCTATGACCGTCCTTGATGAACATTTTGGCTGAAATTTTTAATGAATATTCTCAATTGGCTTTGGAATTTTATACATTAGTGTAAATGACTCTGGTAATTACATGGCGATTAAGGTGTTTTGTTCTACCAGTTTTATTCTAAAACGAATTTAAGTAGCCAATTTAGGTAACTTTGCTGGTACATTATTTCAGATTGAAATCCTGAAGCGGCTGCAAAGGGAAACATTTTCAGATTTAATGAGACTTAGAGACAGACAAGAAAAGGTAGAGAAGGTACTATCCTTTAACAATACACAGAGGAGTAGTCCATTGCAAGAAAATGGCACTCATGTAAGAGGAGAGGTTGATATATTGGGTGCATTACTATTGATGAGTGTTATTGATAATCATAGCCTCAAAACACTTCGTAGAGCTGGAATCTCAACAGGAATTCACTCGAGATTGACTTTTGAAACGACTGTAAGAGAAAACGATTCTCTTGTTGCAGAGTTCGTAGCCAATCAGAAAGCCAAGGTGGATTTTGGTGTTGACTCTGGAAATGAACTTACTCTATGTAAAGTTCTTTACAAGGCTAGTGTGAGAGATTGGATGTCTGCAATTGTAGCGCCTATTGGAGCTCGATGTAGGGATGTTGCTACAGTTGCAAGCCCTTCTTGTCGGGTATGTTTAGTTGCGATTACGTTTTTCTATCTATTGTTAGTATGACTGTTTGCGTATCAAGTTCTATACGAGTTTACTAGATTAGTATTAAATTTCGTGGGGCACTTTTAGGTTGAGGTAATAACCTTCATCCTAATGTAGTTAGGATGGAGTAAACCACTCCATTTACTAGATTACCTTTGGACACTCACAAGCATAAAACCTTTATCATAATCCTTAAGTAGACTATCCAAGAATTAGCAAATGGATTGACATCTACCGTTTAGATTGATATAAGATTGGAAGGAGATGATATACCCCTCTCTCTCTTGCGAGTAAAGGTGTTTGAGACATTGCCCGACTTTTTTTTTTTTTCATTGAGAGAAAGAGCAACATCAAATTTGAGCTAGGTCAGTCATAGGGTTATTTCAAGTCTAGTCTAGAATCAAGACCAAACAAAGCTTCACCTTAACTACGTACAAGGTACCTATGAAAACCTTGACCGTGGTGGACGCATGCACTCACAACTCAAAAGTCAAGCGAAAGGTGCCCCTTTCAAGATAGAAAGAGAGGGTGAAATAGATCACGGCTATGAAAGATATATCATATGATTCTCTTGTAATCTCCCTCCATCAGAATGGAAGTTGCTAAGATCAAATGTGAATATAGCTCAAATTGAAAAGACCATTGTAATTTTTTGGGTCATTCTCTTTTTCTTTTATGAGTATTCCTTTCAAATTAAAGTTTGGTATCAGTATTAATCTAACTCTTGACAGTTCTGTTGTATGATCTGATGTTATAGGAATGCTTGTCGTCTAATATTTAATATCTAATATCGGCGTTGAATTTGAACTGAAATTACATGGTGGTACTTTTTGTTGCGTAAAATATTGCCTGAGACAGTTATATGTTCGTGTCGGTTACCAATTCGAATCAACTAGTTATGTTCGTGAATGCTCTCGAGTACTTTCCATCGAATACTATGTTCTAGTTGGCGTATAATTCATGAAGTTTAATCTATATGGTTTTTCTATGTGGTAGGAAAAGGGTCTTACAGACATTTCATCTTTTGGACCACCCCTTTTGGATCAGCCAAATGGTGGCGCCATTGGTTTAACGGTGAGAAGATCCAATGTTACTGCTTCCTTAGCTCAATTCATTTCAACAGAGGAAATACAACCAAGTTTTGGTCGGATTCAGCGTTGCTTTAGTACATTTGGACAACTGGTGTGTCAATTCTCAAGAGGAACAAAGCTCTCACTACTGGGTCTTCTCCAAGCGCCAAAATTATGCAACCAACACATCGATCTCGGAGCCCTTACAATTTCAGTCGGTCTTGGGAGTCGACATGAATCTTCTGAAACAGCTGAGACACCTGATTCATGTTTGTTAACAGCGTCGAGGAAAGCTATTTCAAGGGGATCTTTGGCTTTACTGCTGGAGTCGGAACTCGACGAAGTGATCAGACTTGGAGGTTGGGTTGAGGTGAGGCAATCAAATCCGAATGACGTGCAATGGGCTGTGTCGATGTCTGATAATAATAGTGAAGAGGCATTAGGTTGGGGAATGAAGTTAGGTGGGATTCATGGAGGCACATCAGGTACAGATCACTTTCAGATTGAATCATATATCAAACTGAACATGAGTAAGAGATTCAACGTAAAGCCAGGAATTGCATATGTGACCGACGGCGATGCCTATATGATGGCCTTGCTCGTTCGGTCTAACTGGTCTATATGATACCCATCTTATGAAGAAATATCATTTTGAGAGCTGTAGTTTGTCGATCCGCGCAAAGAACTGACTTAAACTTAGTCCTTGTGAAAGGTCCATATGTGCCTTCCAGCATTTGGGTGTGGATGTCAATATTACATTCATGCACGTCATAAGCAAAGGAATACCTCAAGAAATTGATATTTTTTTTAGATAAGGTTTTAAACATGTGGGAATCCGACAAAGTTTGATGGACAGGATAATCCAAAATCATCGTAGAGCATTTCAAGAAGTCGGTATTCATCTGGGTCAAGTCTACCGCTAGCGGATATTGTCCTCCTTTGAATTTTCCTTTTGGACTTTCTCTCAAGATTTTTAAAACGCGTATGCGGGAGAGGTTTCCACACCTTTGTAAAGAATATTCTCCTCTAGACTTTCTCTTAAGGTTTTTAAAACGTGTCTGCTAGGAAGAGGTTTTCGGACTCTTATAAAGAATGTTTCGTTCTCTTTCTCAACCGATGTGAGATTTCACATTCTTAAACCTTGTGGAAACCTAGAGTCATCTTGGGTTTGATGGGCGATCTAAGATAATCGAAAGCCACCTTGAAACGCTTAAATTATCTTAAGAAACTAATATTCATCTTTCTACCCGAGATTCTTAAACTTGTACTTTTAGATTATAGACCTTTTAGACTTGCGAGCCTTTTAGATTATTATTAAATATATCCTCTTCTCATATCAACCACATGCCAAGACTACGATAATAACTTTTTTCATACAATAGAAAATGTTAATGTTAATTACAAATAAAACATTAATTACGAAATTTTATGGCATAAATCTTAACATAAAATTCTCTCCGTCTCAATTAACTTACCGATCAAACCTAGTATGACAAACACCACGTGACTTCTTCTTTAAGACTCGTTCTTATTCTTTTAAACAAATTTATTGTTGTTGTCACGTGAATGCCCAGTGCAATATTCTAAACCATTAATTTTTTCGTCGAACAGTTAATTTTGAAATATTTAAGAAAGAATGAATATTATATTTTAATATTTAGAAAAATAAATTTTTTTTTTTTTTTGAATGAAACATGAAGGATTTATAATATATATAAAAATCCTATAATAAAATAAATAAATAAATAAATATATATATATATATATATATATATATATATTTATTTATTTATTTATTTATTGTAATTTAGGCTAAGAAAAGTGGTTATCGGTGGAATTTGCACTTGTTTTAAACCCATTTTGTGGTCACCGTTTGGTTTTCGTCCTCTTTAGCAAATCGCGACTCTCTCTTTCTCTCTCTCTCTCTCTTTCTCTCTTTCTCTCTCTCTCTCTTTGGGTTTCAGACCTCACCGAATCTTCGAGAAAGGAGATACGGCACCATGTCTTCAGGGAGGAAGATCACGTTGAAGAGCTCCGATGGCGAGATCTTTGAGGTTGACGAAGCCGTCGCCTTGGAGTCACAGACGATCAAGCACATGATTGAAGACGATTGCGCCGATAGTGGAATCCCCCTCCCTAACGTCAACAGCAAGATCTTGTCCAAGGTTATTGAGTACTGCAAGAAGCACGTCGAGTCTCCCAAGCCGGAGGATCGTGCTGGCTCCGTCGAGGACGACCTCAAGACTTGGGACAGCGAATTCGTCAAAGTCGACCAGGCGACCTTGTTCGATCTCATTCTGGTATGCGGATGATACTTTCTAAATTTTCTTGCGGTTTTGTCCTTTTTTTTCCCCCTCTGTATGTATGCCCTCCGATTGTTCTCTTTTTGTGGTTAATTTCGGGTCTAGGGTTTGGATACTGCTTAGATTTGGGGTAAGGTTCTTTCGGTTCTTGTTTCGTTACGTACCCTATGATTGCATAATACGTTTTCTGTTTTGGTATGATGCCTGAATCGGATATCTTACATTGTGAATAAGATATTGCAAAATTACTGAAACATGATGGCCGCCTGCTGTTATATGTGACATCTATAGCTATATTTAGTCGCTAGGGGAGTTTATTTATTGATTTATAAGGGCTTTGTATGGGAGGTTCACAAATGTTTGTCATTGAGAAGGCTTTTGATGTATTAGGCGTTTGGCTGCAATCTTTATTCCTTATATAATCTTTGTTTGGAATTGTTACACTAAAACATGCGCGGTATATGTCCTGTTTATCGAGTGATGAAATTCATGTACACCAACAATAGCCATTCCAACTTGTTTTCTGTTTAATCCGATACAATCTTTTATGTTTTGGTTATGGCTGTAACATTAGTTTAGTTGAGGTAATTCGATGTCAGTTGCTTATTTTCAAGTGGGATATGGGTGAATCTCTTTCCTCTTACCAGTTTATCTTGATCTTTCCTGGTTTTATTGATTTTATTTCTACTTTCGTTCCTTCCTAATAAGATTTAAACGAAATTTTTTATTTACCGGTTTCGAACTTGCTAATCATATGATAATTATCCTCTGTTATTCATTCATGTGTGTGTGCACGCGCGGGCGTGTTTATATGTATTGGTTTATCTGAAATTTATAGGTTCTGTGTTGTATTTAGTTGAATTATTTCATCATCTTTTTTGACAAATAAGTAACTTGAATCCACCTAAATCCCTTCGGAAGATGTTAATTGTTTTCGTTGAGAGCTTAAAAATTAGGCTTTCTACTGAACCAATCGGCTTGATAGATTAATGTTACTTGTTATGTTTTGTAAATTACATTGACAACCATAGTAACTTCATACGGTTGTTCGGTGAGAGAATAGTCGAGGTGCACACAAGATGTGCTTGGTATATATTGTTAGACGACACGGTTGAAGCTCCCCCAAGTAGAGGCATCACCGTAACTTTTTGTTTCTTTTCATTCCCTTAACTTGTGATATGGGGATAGTGATGGTCAGAATCTAATCCTACATGACATTTGCAGGCTGCAAACTATCTCAATATCAAGAGCTTGCTAGATTTGACTTGTCAGACGGTGGCTGACATGATCAAGGGGAAGACTCCTGAGGAGATCCGCAAGACATTTAACATCAAGAATGACTTCACACCCGAGGAAGAGGAGGAAGTTCGTAGGGAGAATCAATGGGCGTTCGAGTAAAAAAAAAAAGGAAGTAAACGCTTATATTCTACTTTCTCTTGTCGCATTGTAACATTTGATACTTGTTCTTTCTGTTAAACTAAACTATGTGATGTTCGTTGGGTGTTATCTTCATTCCTCAATCTCTGGTTTTCATCGAACTTTACCCGACTTGCATTTCTTCATAATATAAGACAGAACTCGTGAAGCACTCGTGTCGCGATAATGTAATAGATTGGCTGCTTCATGAATGGTTTCATTGCTGTCAACTCCTCCGGTATTATATTACTTAACTGTTCAACTCATCGAGACTTGTAGATTTTGAAACCGAACTTCTTTTTGGTGATGGATTTGACTCATGAGAATAGTCGAGGTGTTAGGCTTGAACACAGATGGATTAAAAAATTTAAACATAAACCATACTTTTCCCTTCCACCCAAAGATAGGTATGGATTTGTAACGACCCAAATCTTAGCAGATATTGTCCTCTTTGGGCTTTTATTTTCGGGCTTAAAATGCGTCTACTAAAGGAAGGTTTCCACACCCTTGGTGGTTTATTCTCCGTGTTTCACACCCTTATAAATGATGGTTTGTTCTCCTCCCCAACCAACGTGGGACATCAATGGTGGTTTGTTCGCGTCTACTAAGGAAAGGTTTCCATACCCTTGGTGGTAACTTGGGACATCAGTTCGCGTCTACTAAGGAAAGGTTTCCACACCCTTGGTGGTTTATTCTCTGTGTTTCACACCCGGTTTGTTCTCCTACCCTTATAAATGATGGTTTGTTCTCCTCTCGAACCAACGTGGGACATCAATGGTGGCTTGTTCTCCTCCCCAACCAACGTGGGACATCACAGATTTTGGGATCATAGGCCAAATATTCCCAGAATTTAGTTAGTCTGCCCAAGTTCTTTGGGTTTTTTGGTTAAATTGAGTTGAGAACAGATAATTTGTACAATAGATGCTCAATGTTGGAATGATAGGCCAAATATTCCCAAAATTTAGTCAGTCTGCCCAAGTTCTTTGGATTTTTTGGTTAGATTGAGTTCGATTGAAGAGAACATCGATCAGAAGAAAATGAAGGATTAAGGGTATGAAAATCTCTCCTTAATAGATACGTTTTAAAAACATTGAACGAAATCCCAACAGGAAAAACTCAAAAGAGAACAATATCTACTACCCCATTGAAGCATTCAAATCATTCTTTGAAGTTAAAGGTCAACCTTCTACCCCCACATGTCTAGTAGACTTGGGCTCTTGCATTACTTAGCATCATATGGTGTCCATTGAAGTATTCTTTGAAGTTAAAGGTCAACCTTCCACCCCCACATGTTTGTACTAAAAATTACTTAAATATGGCATGCGTGTTTGTGATCTCTTACTTCAGGACAGGATAAAGATTTCTTTTTAGTATTAAAAGCATTTCGTACCCATAATTTGCAGTTCCGACGATGCCCAGGTAAAAATTGTAAATTACCCTTTCATAAAGCATTTCGTACCCTAAAAAACAAACCTTCAAACTTCCACAAACAAGTTCTCAGCAGAAACTCCAATGACTAGTAGGAGGATACCAACATTTCACAGACTTACAGGAAAATGAAGCGAAACATACAGAAGGGGAGGAAAAAAAAGTCACCCAGTTTGCTGAATATCAAATAAATTGGACCAAATGTTTATAAGCACTGGAAATGTGGCTAACTATCCTTGGAATCCAAACTTATTCCCAGAAAAAGAAACAGGTTAAAGAAACTACTCATTCTTGGAGAATAGTACCTGTTTTGATTCGATCTTTGGCGCCGACTGAATCGGATACTGCTTGAGATGAAGTATGATTTAACAAATGTTGGGGGAGAAACAAGTATGCTCATCTGAATTGATTTCCCTGTTAGGATAAGTCATCTCTCGTGGTGCCAACAAGCACAAATAAACAAAGTCGAGGCTAATTTATTGTAGCCGGAGAGTTACCGAGTGGCATCTATTTGCTAATAAGCTAATTTGTGTTTCAACCCTTTTGGGTCTCTGCTAAAGAAAGAATTGTCCCCTACTGTACCACAACTCCCCTATATACCACTCTTTAAAAGTGAAGAAAATTGTGGCTCAAAGGGAGAGCTCCAAAACAAGTTTGTCAATGAGAAAAAGAACATTATTCTATGAAAGCTTTCCGCTTCAACAAGACACAATTTCTTCATTTAAGATCTGCTGGATCGTTGATCTCCTGGATGAAAACCAAAGCACTCATTTCAAAAGTGAAAAATCGAGGAGTGAATGTAGATGAAAAATCAACTTAATATGATTCAGAACTTTGATGCATTTACCTGATTTTCAAGTACTGCACCATCTGGGATTTCCAACTTCATCCCTGGTTTTGCAACGATATCGACTTTCCCCTTCAAAACCAAACCCATCATGAAGCTAAGTAATGCTAACAGAAGAAAAAATAATGATGGATGGCATAACAGTAAATCTTTAGATCATACATTCACATAGACATTACATTTGAGTCACTAGTACATGTTCATTTCACACAGTATCATTTAAAAAAAAAAAAGAGTTCATTTCATACAGTTAGCTCTCCAAGCTTGGGACCTCACAAAGGCATGCACACACCACCTTGATTTATAATTTAGGTTAAATTACAACCTTGGTCCATATGGTTTGAAGAGAGAAATTAGTCCATATAGTTTTTAAAGTTACAATTTCGTCCCTATGATTTGATAAAACCTTAAATAGCCTCTTCCATTAAAAGTTATTAACGGGTTGAGTACATGGCAGTTAGTTATCCTGCCACATACTCACGATTCGTTGGTGTCTTTTAACAGTCACATATTCATATTCTAAAGATATGGGCTATTTATGAAATTTTATTGAACCAGGGGACGAATTCTAATTTCAAAACCATAGAGACTAAATTCTAAATTTCTCCAAACCATGGGGCAAAATTGTAGTTTTACCTATAAGTCATTGTGATGCCAGTTCAGAAAACAGAGTTTTAAAAATCAAACATAGTTCATTACTTGTGGAGACTCTCCACAAGAGGAGGCATGACAAACTAAGGCAAGGCCGATGTGGGTATAATCATATAGATGGAATGAGTATAATACCTTGATAGTCACACCTTTCCCAAACCACACATCACCTCTTACAGTCAAGCTATCCAGCTCAACAATGCTGGGGATGGCCTTGAATCGACTTTGGAAATCATTAATCTGGGAAAGAAGGAATAAGCACAAGATCTAGAATAATATTAAGCATATATTCTAGTGTAACTCACAAACTTTACCTTTTCAAATTCAGAACCTAAATCAATTGATGGATCTACAGGGTTAGCTCTAGCTGCATTTCGAACCATTAGGCCTTCATTGGATGTATACAGATCTGACTGCAAAAATTTAAACATTTGAAAATTATTATTTTCACAAGATGAGTTTTTTTCTCATTCGATATCCAGTACACAGTAACTGAAAGTTCACATAGATACACTTCACCTGTAAAAGAAGTAAATCTGACGTTGAACTCAGTTGTAGTGAACGAGAATGTGGCACAATAATCCCAATGGGTTGATCAAAGAACTGTCTCAAAAGTTAAAAGTACAGCATGAGAAAAATATTCACAATGTGACAACAAAATAAAAATCTACAATCTAAACAAACCTTTATCATTGAGCCTACTGCAGTGTTTTGCCTGAGCATTTGATCGCTGTTTCCGTCCTGATGAGACAAGTAACTTCGTCAGTATCTTCTACAAGGATTAAAATGAAAAAGTGAGTCTACTAGTGAATGGCCAAAAGATGACCTCTGAAAATGAAGAGTTCCCAATCTTTAGTGTATTTGTATCCACTAGTCTCTTAGTGGCGGTCAAATTCACCCACCTGAACAATATAGCACAAACCTGATGTCACGTGCATATACAGGAATGCCTAACGGGAAAAAAATAAAGAAAGTCCATACTCACAAGTTTCTTATATCAGAAAATTTGAATTTGTCCGTTGGCTTCAGTTGATTAACACAAAAAGAAACTTCAAATTATTAGACAAATAAAAAATGATCCACTACAAAAACAAGCTAACTAACAGCACCAAAAAAGTATAAATTTAAAAGGAAACAAAAGAGGATCATAGAAGGGACAAACTGCAAAAGCCCATCGAAAGCAAGTATAATGACAGAGCGCCCAAATTTACATTAAANTTCAACAATAAGATTCTAAAAGAGAATGGAAAGAGATTGCTTACAGACTGACTTGAATTTAGAGCAATATCTGCAAACTGCATTGGGAAACACAATGTGCATCAAACCCATTGTCAAGAACCAAATAAACACTAGTTAAGTACTAAATAATGCAGATATCACAATAATTAGTTTTTTTTTTTTTTTAAAAAAAAAAGACAGGATATATGTATACAATTGTCAAATAAATAGCCAGGGGTAGAGAACCCCCCAAAAAGTACAAAAATAAGAAGCCATCCAGTGGCAAAGGATCATAGTAAGCCTATATTTACAAAAAAGTTTCTGGTGTGTATAACACCACCAAGAGGAGGTGAACCGTAGGCAATTAAAAAGAACTCGGGCAAGGCTATCCTATCCTCAACGATCCAAGCTCTAGCGAGTAATTTAATATGAAAGGTTCACATCAGTGCTTCATCTCTTATATTGAACCTAATTTCCTTCTTGAAAGTGATATCTGCAACTAACTGTTATTGAGTTACTGGAAGATGACATTGAACTGATGACAGCAAACTGTGGACGACCAATTATTCAAGGGACCTTTTATTGTGTGCCTTCAGATTAGTATTTGCCTTGATTCAACATGTCCACATTGTAACACGACATAGTATAAGGGTAAGGTACTGTCTCTTCTCAAGTAGTATCCCCTAACAATTTATTTTAAGAACAATGCAAGTTACCGTACCAAAGATGGAGGGGTTATACTTCCTACCACATCTAGCTCTGTAAATATAATGGTTTCTTATCAATATATATATATATACATATATGTATATGTATATATATGCATGTACTTTTTTTTTTTTTCTAAATGTCACAAGACTGGAAAGTGGAAACTAGGAAAAAGGCTGAATACAAGAATGTGCAATTATCTAATATATCGTTTCATCATAACAGAAATGCCAAACCACAATCGAACTCCAATAGATACCAGTGAAAGATTGAACTGTTTCATCAGAGTACCAACCTGACACTTCTGTGGAGTTGAATAAGTGCTGGTACTCATGTCAAATGCTGCTGTAGGTGTTACCTATAAGAAGAAAAGGTGTAAGAGTTGAACTAAGGAATCATAGTATATAGTGATATCGTTGCATACCTCCATGCAGAATTCAATCTTATTTTGGATCAAATGATTTAAGATTTCTAAATCCTTCAGTTAAGAAAACCATAATTCAAAGAATATAAGCATAGTATTATGACTAAAAAACTACAGATATCAAGATCACAACCAAGGATACGTGGGTCAATAACAGCAGCCACATTATCCGAGCCAACCACCAGGGCAAACTCCTTACCCTGAGAAACAAGTTAAAAGAAAATATTAGATTGATGTTAGAATCGCTTTCTAGCAAGTCACTCTTCTTCCATCTGTAAGGTATCCCCTAACTATTATATTAACTTTCACAAAAGAGCCTCAAGGACAAGTTAACAGACAAATCCAGCCTTTTGAGAGGATGGTACTCTCTTTAATTAACCAGTTTATTTTACAAAGATAAAGCATGAAATTACAAAAGAAGCAGCAAGCAAATATATAAAGGCAATCCCCAAAATAAACCCTACACTAAAACCTACTAATCAACATTAGAGGAATTTCCCCAATTGCGCCGCCTAGCATGTCCCGACAATTGGGGGCCTTACACCCTCTTTCCCCGGTTTTTGAAAGGTCTATATAATATATGTGTGTTTCCACATATCATCTCTCTCTGATAGTAAAATACAATTGTCTGTCGGTTAACATTAAGCAAGAACTCTTACCTTTGACAATAATACATCTAGAGTTCCACCAGTCAGTAAGGAAAGGAGAACTGAGCCATGATCAGAATTATGCCTTCACAGGAAATAAAAAAGATGTGAACTCTAATTCTTATCCAAAATTTTTAAATAAGAAACTTGTGCAAAAGAAAATGTAATACTCGTCAGATCAAACAAACAGTCATGAAGCTTCTTCAATTTTCCTATCCAAGTGTATATCATAAGGGCATTGGTCTAAGGCATTACTTACAAAAGAGTAGGCATATAATTAAGAGAAAGAAATTTTCCATTAACGACATAAAAAATAAGAAAATGTTACACAAGCACCCATTTGTTCTTATCAATGTGATTTAATCAGAATATGCTGTGTACCAAACAATCATGATATTTCACAAAAACGTGGGCAAGTGGTACCCCACTTTGCATTTGTCATTTTATGTATTGCATGATCAACACGAACTTCCTTTCTAATAATAAATATTGGTGTGCCTTGGAGCTACCGTGGTGACAGTATGATACGTGAAAAAGACAAACTGAAACTAGTCCCTAAAGCATGGGGTGTTAACACATGAGAAATTGAAAATATCTAAAAAAGTGTCTGCACCACGTTTTAATAGATAGAGTCAATACCAAAGAGCCCACACCCCTATCTATTATCTTCCCTTGTACCTTCTCTCTTAATGCTGTCATCTTAAAAATTATGCTGCTTTAGAAACAAACAATATGCAAAATTCTGTAAATTATCCAGAGAGAGCAAGTATCCAGTTGATGGAAGATTATAGATGAAACTACAAATTCCAAATGACGTGAAGAATTGGATAAATTACACATAAATCATAGATGCCAGTTTTCTACCCCCCCAAGAAATCACTCCTGGTTCACCAATCTAGTTGGTTTCTCTTTTTCTTGTTCCCTGATAATGTTTACTCCCAAGCCGAGAAGCATAAGAACGATAGAAAAAACATACTCCAAAGTTTTCTCAGTAAGGAGATGCTCCTGAGAACTATAGAAAGCGGTTTCTTATTCTTAGAAAGAAAAAGTAAAATTACAAAAACAGAGTAGAACTTACAAATCATCATCTTCCCTTGGCTTTTGAGATGAGTCCAGTGGCAACTTTTGTCCCTGAATAAACAAACAATATTTTAAACGCAAATTCAATCAAATTTGTATAAGACTTCTGTTCATATAACATGAAGCTGATAAATAAGCTCTAGATTCATATACCTGAATTAAAGAATGGACATCAATTTTTGACTTCTTATGCTTTCCCACGGCCTACAGCTTATAAATAACAATTAGAACACTCTGAGGTATATCCAAGTGAAGACAGTTATAAGGTATAGAATCACATATCACCTTCAATGTCTCATCGTGAGTTTCAGAAGAATCCAAGAGCATCAATGGGACATTGCATCCATACTTGGCATTTAGGGACTGAAATTAAAATGGTAGCACCTATCAGCTAGTTATTAAGTAGACACAATGAGAATGGCTCACTTAGTTGCACTGGAGAAAAAACTGACCTCAATTTGCTCAAGAAATAAGTCAATGGGTGTTGAATCACCACAAACTTTGAGTGCAGATCTGCATAATAGACCATTTTCCAGTATTAGTATTGAACTTTCCAACGTTAAAATGATGGAATTGCACAAGCCAGACACATTTTCCAGTTAAGATATCAAACAAACCTGCTCATCCACCTTCCAGATTTATCATCGAGAAGGTTTAATGCCTATAGAAAACATCATGAAAATACAGTACAAGAAGAGCTGGTATGCTATAGCCAAATATCTATGGAGAATAATATAATTAACTTATACGATTTCATTTAGTGCAAGTTGCAGTATTCTTTACAACCTATTACAGGATTAAAGATGATGTTAAATCCCAGAGTTGATTTAATGAAGAAAAGCAGGTGTGGTTCGTGAATCTTACTCCACCTGCAGTTTAAGCAGACTAAAATTGACACACCCATATTATAAGGTACAATAGAAAGATAATTTTGAAGATAAGAACAACGCAATCACTGTGAGTTCATCAATGTAAAAAATACAGAATAACTACATAAGCTTATATATACATTGTGTACATTTGAATCACAAAAACCATACAAATTTAATAAGTTCACTTAATTGAATATAGTTCAGGCACTAAGAATGATGCTTACTTGGGCCCATTAAAACCCATTGATGTGCCCAAAGCTCCATTGAACTTCAAAACAACGAGCTTGTCCAAAAGATTTTTAGTTTTTGCAATGTCTGCAACATAAGTAATATCGAATCATTAGACGTGATATCGTTTCCATGCTGTAAAATTTTTTTAAATTGTGCAGCAAAAACTACATATTACCATCTGTCACTGTTGCCAAACTCTCATATGGAACAAGAAGCACTTCTTTCTTCAGAAAATCAATGCTTTTGGTCTGCTCCTCTACTTGATCCAGTTTCTCTCTTACAAATGATGCAAAAATAATGCAGAGAGTCTCAATTTTCATTAATCTAAGACTTCAAAGGAGTTTAAAAAATAACTGAAAATTGTACCTTGGTTGAGATTTGGGAAGGTCTTCTTTGACGGCAACTGCACTAGTAGAAGCCAAGCGCTTCTGTTCATAAAGGAAGGTCTTCGTTATCAAGTTACAGAACAAATAGATAAATTGAACTGAATCATTGGCCGGAATAGGATAAGCAATCCTCTTATAGATCTCCAATGGCATGCTCGAGTCCACAAGAGCCACAATCGGAATCTGCAATCTATCTGCTTCCATAATCACCGATGATTTCCTCTCCGTATCAATAACCACCAAACAATCGGGCGGTTGAGTTGGTCCAAAACAGAGCCTCTTATGCCTCGACTTGAACTTCTTAGGACTTGCACTATTAGTGAGAATTCCACTCATCTTCCACAGTGAAGCGGCGCTAGGGCTATAGCATCCAATCTTCTTCGTCATTTCTTCAATAATTTCATCGAAAAGCCAATTGGTATTGACGAACATGAAACGCCCCTTCTGGCGGACCAATGAGCCAATGAAGTTCAAGGCATTGCGCATACAGATTAGGGTTTTATCGGAGTCGATAATGGCCATTCGATTGCGAAATCCATAGGTATATAACTTGAAATGGTGAGTGGCAGCTTGCCGGCCGACATGAGCTTTGGTGCTTAGTAGCTTCTGAATCACAATGGAGTGAAGAGTCATCTTCGCCGGCGAGTGGTTTTCTTCGGACGGTGAACTTTTCTTCTCGCTGCCCACTCAGACAACCTCACACACCCATCGCCACCTTCCCCATCATCGGAATGTTGCTATCAATTGGCGCTGCAGAGACGAACGCCAATTTTATGTATTTTAGGGTTTAAGGCTAAATCGTAAAAAAAATTAATAATTAATAATTAATAATTAAAAAAATTAAATTATATTACATTAATATTATTTATTTTATTTTATTACATTTAAAATAAAAGACCATTTATTTTTTATTCCGAATGTTTTTTCCATTTAAAAATAAAAAAATTATTTTGTTAGCTTGAAATTAAAAGAATATTGTGAAGTTAAAAATTTAGCGACCAGGATCGATTTGTTCATTGAATAAGTAACTCGTCGATCAGTTGATCGATTTGTTTGTTGCAAAATTGACTTGTTAGTCGAGTTGACTGGTGAGATAAAATTACCCTAGTCCAACCTTCCACATCTTCACGTACACGTGCAGCTCCCTCCCTCATCCTCTATCATTCTCTCTTGCTCGACATTCAACAGAGTCCCTTACCATCTTCTTATCCCGTCGACATAATCCCTCATCATCGTCGTCGTGTCTTCCCTCTACTCCACTGATGATGGCCTCCTATTCGATCATCACGTCTTCCTTGGCTTCCATCGCTACCATGTCATCTCTCATTTTTCTCCTCGATGATATCGTCTTTCTCCACTATCACACTTTCAAAAATACCGTTATCTTTCAAAATTTCCAATATTACCCTTCACCTCTTTTTAACCTTTCAAAATTGGGACAGAAAATCATTAGAATGTTGGACAAGTCAACTTGTGTTGACGTAATTCTTTATAACTTATCTCAAACAAGCATTCTAATCATAGTCACGTCGCTTCAGGTCATTACTTTATCACATTTTCGTCAAATATTCTAATAAATTTTTATTACAACAGTCCGTTTTTCCTCGTTACGTGTCATTGTCAGCCTCACGATTTTAAAAACGCCTCTGCTCGGAAAAAGTTTCTATGCTCTTATAAGGAATATTTCGTCCCTCTACGACCAATGTCAATCTCACAAACCCTAAACCCTAAACCTTATTCTAAATATAGCGAACCAAGTTGATTATAATATATATTTTCAATTAAAAAAAATACACAACAACAACAAAAATGATTTTTTTGAGGAAAAAAAATAAAATAATAAATAAATAAATAAATATATATATATATATAATTAGAAGGAGAAAGAAGCAAGTGTATCAGACGCGGAGGATGGTGCGTGTGAGGGACGATAAACGTGTAGAGAAAGTGATAAAAACAACCAATGAATGCAGCCGGACACTAATCGCCACGTGTCCCCTCTTCGTTCCTTCTGGACCTCTCCTATCCTGCCACGTGTCCCCTTCTCCTTCCCTTCTGGACTAGCCTTGCATATAAATAACAAACCCCCCATCAATTCCAAACTCCACATTTAGGGTTCCCAAGATGAAAACTTCCCATTGGATCAGCCTCTTTAATAAGACAGGTCAGCATTAAAATTAATTTTTATTAAAACTAATTATTTAATTTATAGATTTTTTTATTTATTTATTTATTGTTATTTTTTTAATCATAATCTAATGGATAAATGGTTATGATTTGGTCACAGACAGATCATCATCGGACAAAAACAAGGCTATTATGAATGCCTTGTCTCGCAAGTTAAACATTAACGAAGAGTACAAACAAGCCTTTAGAACCACCTCCTTCATTGAATTCACAACCACCAACAAAGACAATAACACGATATCGTCGTCGCCGCCGCCATCGCCACCGCCATGTCGGCTCGAACCAGACCAAAAGCTTCTCACCGAGATGTTCCAGAGCTGCAATGGCCGCCATGTCGGCCACCCTCTTCTACTTGAATATTTCGAAGCCAGTTTTCAAGCTTTCAAAGCTTGCCAATTTCTCCTTCAAACTGTCCACCAAACTCGCATCAACCATGCCACGGTTGAGCTCGCCACCACAATGGCCGACGACGACAATCAAAGCTCCGATAATAATGGAATGGTTTATAGGGAGTTGTTTCTTAGCTTACACGACACCCATTCCGAATTGCTTCGTAAACTCTCGTGTTTACGGAACAATACTCGAAGAAAGTTGAGGTAAATTTAAGCTAATGGGTTATATAGTAAATTTTAGAATTTTATAGATTAAACGTATAATTTAGTTGTATTCTTAAATTAGGTTAAGACGTTTCGGGAAGAAAGTAGCCAGGGGTTGTTTCGTGATATCGAACACGGCGGTTCTAGTCGCGCTACTAGTTTTGGCATTGCATAGTCTTGTCGGGATCGTGGCGATGCCGGGGTTGATCGTTTGCTTCGTGGGTTCGTTGAAAAAGAAGAGGAGAGATCATAAGGGGATTCTACGACAAATGGAGATTGCGGCGAGAGCGACGTATATAACCATGAATGATTTGGACACGTTGAGTCGGATGGCGGTGAGGCTTGATGGCGAGGTGGAGCATCTTAGGGCGGTGGCCGGGATGTGGATGAGAAGCGGCGGAATGCGTGAGATATTGAAGGAGTTTGTTGAAGAAGATGACGCCATTGTTGAGCAATTGAAGGAGCTTCAACAACATATATATTTGTGTTGTGTTACCATAAACAGGTCAAGAAGACTTGTTATGAATGAAATTGTGGGAGCTAAGGATTGAAGTGGTTCATGAATATAGGATTATGTGAATATTTTATTAATTTTTTTGTTTTATTTATTTAATTTAATTTGTATTATTACTCAAATTTCACCAGACAATTACTCAAATAATAGTTCAAGCTCACTGTTAGTAGATATTGTCCGTTTTAGTCTTTTAGTCTATTACGTATTATCGTTAGTATCACGGTTTTAAAATGTAAAAAATTCAACTGATGCGAGATCTCACAATCCATCCCCTCGAGGACCCAACGTCCTCACTAGCACACTGATCAATGTTTGACACTGATACTATTTGTAACAGCCCCTCACTGGCACACTGGTCAATGTCTGGCTCTGATACTATTTGTAACAGCCCCTCACTGGCATACTGATCAATGTATGGTTGTGATGCTATTTGTAATAGCTCAAACATTGATCCATGTCTGCTCTAATATTATTTGTAATAGCCCAAACATGGACTTTCATACTATTTGTAACCGCCCAAGCTCCCCAAACACTAGCTCTTATACTATTTGTAACAGCCCTCGATCAGTCCAACTCTCATACTATTTGTAACAGTCCCTCACTGGCACACTGATAACACTAATCAATGTCTGCTTTAATATTATTTGTAACAACCTAAACCCTGACTCTCATACTATTTGTAACCGCCTAATACTATTTGTAACAGTCCAAACACTTATCAATGTCTGGTTTTGACTCTGATACTATTTGTAACAACTCAAGCTCAGCCAAAACCAACCGTTAGTAGATATTATCCACCTTGGTCTATTAGATATCGCCATTTAAAACTCTGTCTTTTAAGTAGAGGTTTCCACACCCTTATCACGAATGTTTCGTTCCCTTATCCAACCAATGTGAGATCTCATATAATTTCTTAAAGAATTTTATCCGTAGAGAGCTTATACAATTCAAATGTCTGGATTTTGAATGAAATATTTTTTCAAAACTAAAAATATAATATCAACTTATAAGTCAATATTTCATGAGTTGTTCGTAATTACAATTAAGTCAAAAGCTCGTTTTGTCATTGTTATTACATCTTACACCTTAAGTACCCGTTGTCCTCTAACCAACAATCTTTTATATGATCTAATCATAAAATACGATAAAATTCCGCGTAGAGTTTTGTCAAATTAAATTAAATTTTCTTATATTAGTAAAATAATGAACATAAAAATAAAAAAACAATAAATAAAATAAATTTACAGATTATTTATTGTCAAGTTGGGCTGCTCCTGCCCACAATTTTAATTGATTTATCGGGAAAAGAAACGAGCAAAAAATAAATTTTTTTTTTATATATATAAAAATTATACTTTTATTATTTCTTTAATTTTTCATGAAATAATTAATTAAAAAATAAAATATTTTTTTATCAAGTTTAAAATTAAAAAAAGAAAGAAATAATTAAAAGTAAATCACTAAGTATTTAATTTAAATTAAATTAAAGCTCACTTATTAAATACAATTTAACCCCATAGATGAAAAAATAAAAATAAAAATAAAAAATAAAACAGCGGTTATGTTATTTTATTTTATTTTATTTGGTATTCTGCATTTTTATCACAAGATTCATTGGGACTGTCACGTGACTCATATGATTCGCTTTATAAATGCCACCTGTGAAATTTCTATAATAAATTCAGCCCATTTTATTTCCTTTTTTGGCTTTTTAAGCTTTAAATAATCTATTTTAATCCTCCCTTTTTTTTTAAAAATAATTATTTTATTATCATTTACGTAACGAAACATTTTTGAAAAACTCGTGTTAATTTATGAGAATAATCTTTAGAGATTCTACATCGGTTAGACAGAGAAACGAAATATTCCTTCAAGGGTGTGGAAACCTCTCTCTAACAGACACGTTTTAAAATCGTGAGGCTGACAGTAATCAGTTAAAACAGACAATATCTAGCCGTAATGGGCAGTTACAAATCTTATAATAAATTATTATTATTATTATTATTATTATTATTATTGGGTAAAGGAAATCATATTCATTAACTACTTGCTGTCCCCTTCTAAAAAAAGGATAAAGTCATGAAAAGATGAAAAAAGTAATTGAAATTTAACCACAAATTTTATTTTCAAATTCCAAAAATAAAAAATAAAATAAATCATTTTTTAAATTAATATATAATTAAAAAAATTAAAGTAAATAAAAGAGATAAAAAAAATATATATATATATTCCCATAATTAAATACATAATTCAAAAGCGCACACAATTCAAAGCATCAAAAACCACTCCACACAATTAAAAAAAAAAATTAAAATTAAAATATTATCTGACCACCCGGCAGTTTAGCCGGACTTCTTCGCCGGCGCCGGCGATCCGGCTCATCTTGACCATGGACTTCACAAACGCCTTCTCAAAGTGGCGTTGTTCATTGGCGAATTTAGACACCAAAGCCTTTGAATACGGCGTTGAAAGCAAAGATTGATCGGAAGAAAAAATGCTCCGCCCTTGAAGAAGCAGCTTGAAGTATGCATTGTCAAACACCGTGGTACTTGAATCCATGGCGGACCCGGCGTTCTTCACCTTGTTGTGAGCTGGACATATGCTCCGGAGACTGGCCGCGAACGATGGTTGCAACAATGGGTCGATGTCGACGGTCGAGTTGAATTTGTGGATTCGGTTTTGGAATGACGAGCAATGGGCGAATCCTAACGTGTGTCCGCCTAAAAATGCACCGTAACTTATCCGTTTAGAATAATCGATCGTGTTCGAGTTTTTGAATTAGGGATGATTTAATACAGTGTTTACCTGATAGAGCTACGAGATCTTGTATGGAAAGACCTCGTTGAGAGAAGCTTTGTTGGAGTTGGGAGAAGTTGAATGTCGGAAAAGGCAATTGTATGGTTTCATTTGCTTTCGAGATTCTTCCATCTTTTCGTCCTTTCGGAACTTCCCAATGAGGACCTCCCGACTAATTCCAATAACAAAACGTTTATTCATTCCACCCGACAAGTAAAAACAAAAAAAACGTTAAGTATTAATAACGAATTACCACAACAACAGCATCTCGAGCAGCGAGAGCTAGGATATCAGCACAAGAAACAACGCCAGGGCAAGCAGATTCAATAGCCTTCTTAGCCTTATCAATGACATAAAAAGCATGTAACGATATATTAGGAGGACCGTCTTTTTCCGCCTTGTTCTTCCCCTTGGAGTCGAGAAGCACAGACCCATCACAACCCTTCAACACAAAAACAAAATGTCTCGTAACATCAAAATCCATATGAACTACAGTGAATTAACCAAACCCTTTTAACCATTTGCTTACTCTAATGAAACAGTCATGGAAGTGCATTCGGAGCAGTGCTGCAGGAACCGTTTTGTCGTTGACGGTAGCTAGGTGGACTTCTCGAGCGACAATGGACTCGAGATTAGGGCACGTGTGGTCGTAATAACGGTAGGTCAAGGCATCGAGAGACGGAAAGAGGGAAGAAAAGAGGAGAAGAAAGGTGAAGAAGAGAGACATGGTTGTAATGGTAGAAAGTGTTGGAGATGAGAGTATTTATATGTATGGAAAAGGGAAGTGAAAGGAGTGGTTATGGAGAGGGACAAGGTTGTTGGAATATTTGGTGATCCAAAACCACTCGTCGTATTAAAGCAAAGTGTTTCGTCTTTTTCTCGAATCGAGATTACAATGACCTCAACTCAACCACGTACCATTCAATCACGACCCAGTTGATGAACCCTTCTCGTGATCTCAAAGGGAGGGGAAGAGAACCATCCACCCGAGTTTTCTCGTGACGTAATGCATACATTCATGCTGACACGAACCCTATGATTCAATCAATATCCGACTCGTCACTCGTGCAAGTAATCGTTTTAATGGAGACAGACATGCATACATATACAACATGAACGTACACGATTATAGTTAAAACATTCATTTTTTCGGGATTAAATTTTAAAATTTTAGAATTTAATTTGATAAAATAATAATTAAAAAAAAAAAAAAAAAAAAATGTAAAAGCAACCAATATATATCATAATAAATAGTTAATTATTTAAATTATAATAAAAATAAATAAATAAATAAATGAAGTGAAGGGAAAGGGGAGTAGTTAAATGGTCAATAATCACTTTATAACGGCTCCTCAATTTCAAGACCAAATTCATTATTCATAACTAATTATCAATAATTGGTTTATTTATATTATTAAAGTTAGCTCTTTTTTTTATTTATTTATTTATTATTATTATTATTATTATTTATTTATTAATGTGATAACATATGATTGATAAGAAATCTCCGTTTCAATGTGAAACAAGGGAAGGAGCTAGAGAGATTTCTCTGCATTAATTAAATAAGGTCGGGACGAGGATGACTTTCTTCATTCCCTTCAATATGTTAAAGGGTTCTATCTCGGTGTACGGAAGTTACTTGCCTCATTCCCTAAATTAGCTTCTTCTCGAGTATTTGTTCGACATTTGAGGATTCTATTGACATGGCAGACTTTAGGGCATGGTTTTGATACCATGTTAGATGAACACGACTCTCCAGTTTGAGCATAAGCTCTTATGACNGTCATTCTTAACATGGGGAGTATTAAACCTAAAGCCAAACCCTAACCAATCAGTGAAGCCTTTACCGTCGTCAATCATCCAATATCAAGAATACGTTATAAGCATCTTCAAATTTCTCACCAAGCTCAAAGGTGACATATTCAAGATGTTCGTATTTTCTTTCACAGCCTCTCAAGTGATCCAAAGCACTGATCTTGGTGTTATTATCCACTAAAGCATTTATGCATGGACCAAGAAGTGATCAGGGAGGATATTCACTTGTTCCAAATCAAATTAAATGGACAAGTTATCAATCATCGAGTCAATCATTGCAGTCTATTTCTAAAGCATTTATGCATGGACAAAGAAGTGATCAGGGAGGATATTCACTTGTTCCAAATCCTCACTTGTTCCAAATCAAATTAAATGGGACAAGTTACCAATCCTCGAGTCAATCATTGCGGCCTATTTCTGAGTCTTGCATCTTTCTTGAAAATTCAATAATTTCTTGAAAGTCTAAAAATGCAAACCAATCAAAGGCGGTCTATTTTTTTACGGATATTTTCATTACTGAGAANCAATAGCCTTCTTAGCCTTATCAATGACATAAAAAGCATGTAACGATATATTAGGAGGACCGTCTTTTTCCGCCTTGTTCTTCCCCTTGGAGTCGAGAAGCACAGACCCATCACAACCCTTCAACACAAAAACAAAATGTCTCGTAACATCAAAATCCATATGAACTACAGTGAATTAACCAAACCCTTTTAACCATTTGCTTACTCTAATGAAACAGTCATGGAAGTGCATTCGGAGCAGTGCTGCAGGAACCGTTTTGTCGTTGACGGTAGCTAGGTGGACTTCTCGAGCGACAATGGACTCGAGATTAGGGCACGTGTGGTCGTAATAACGGTAGGTCAAGGCATCGAGAGACGGAAAGAGGGAAGAAAAGAGGAGAAGAAAGGTGAAGAAGAGAGACATGGTTGTAATGGTAGAAAGTGTTGGAGATGAGAGTATTTATATGTATGGAAAAGGGAAGTGAAAGGAGTGGTTATGGAGAGGGACAAGGTTGTTGGAATATTTGGTGATCCAAAACCACTCGTCGTATTAAAGCAAAGTGTTTCGTCTTTTTCTCGAATCGAGATTACAATGACCTCAACTCAACCACGTACCATTCAATCACGACCCAGTTGATGAACCCTTCTCGTGATCTCAAAGGGAGGGGAAGAGAACCATCCACCCGAGTTTTCTCGTGACGTAATGCATACATTCATGCTGACACGAACCCTATGATTCAATCAATATCCGACTCGTCACTCGTGCAAGTAATCGTTTTAATGGAGACAGACATGCATACATATACAACATGAACGTACACGATTATAGTTAAAACATTCATTTTTTCGGGATTAAATTTTAAAATTTTAGAATTTAATTTGATAAAATAATAATTAAAAAAAAAAAAAAAAAAAAAAAAAAAAAAAAAAAAAANTCAATGAATCTCCGATATTGGCGTACCTGATCCCTTGATGTAAAAGCAACCAATATATATCATAATAAATAGTTAATTATTTAAATTATAATAAAAATAAATAAATAAATAAATGAAGTGAAGGGAAAGGGGAGTAGTTAAATGGTCAATAATCACTTTATAACGGCTCCTCAATTTCAAGACCAAATTCATTATTCATAACTAATTATCAATAATTGGTTTATTTATATTATTAAAGTTAGCTCTTTTTTTTATTTATTTATTTATTATTATTATTATTATTATTTATTTATTAATGTGATAACATATGATTGATAAGAAATCTCCGTTTCAATGTGAAACAAGGGAAGGAGCTAGAGAGATTTCTCTGCATTAATTAAATAAGGTCGGGACGAGGATGACTTTCTTCATTCCCTTCAATATGTTAAAGGGTTCTATCTCGGTGTACGGAAGTTACTTGCCTCATTCCCTAAATTAGCTTCTTCTCGAGTATTTGTTCGACATTTGAGGATTCTATTGACATGGCAGACTTTAGGGCATGGTTTTGATACCATGTTAGATGAACACGACTCTCCAGTTTGAGCATAAGCTCTTATGACTTTGTTTTGGGCTTTCCCCAAAATTTCTCATACAAATGAAGAGAGTATTCCTTGATTATAAGCCCATGATCATTTTCTAAATTAGCCGACGTTGGACTTTCAAAGGTTTAGTACAATAGGTAGCATGCGTTTTCGTTTTGACTCCCGAGTTAGAACGGAAAAATAGGCTTCTTACTAACGAGAAAGAGTCGAACAAAAAAACAATTTAAGCCGAGAAAATAAAGCTTCTATTTATATTTATATATATAGTAATAACGTTACAAATTGACTTTAAAACACTTATATGAGTAATTAAACATCTCAAAGTTGTGAAGCGACCGCTTGGTGGCGGGCTGACATTAAGGTGGCGGGCTGCTTCCGTAGCTTTAAAAAAAAACCCCACTTGGCTCGCCTCTGCCAATCCGACCACCCCAATCAGCTGAATTGGACACGGCTCCCAAACGTTTGCCCAAACCTCCAGCTCGAAGGGACAACGTTGTTGAACACTTGTGTCTGCCCGTCCGTGGTTGTCACCTTGAACGACAGAGCTTGCCCATTTAGATATGAATTCGACTGCCAATTCATGCCCCAATTCCTCGACATCGCCATCCATTGGCTGGATTTCGAGCCCTTGATCGACACCGCTTGGATGTCTCCAGCTCCTCCCACGTTGCTTATCAAAACCAGCTCAAAATAGTCTCGTCCGTTCACTGTGAACCTCACCCCTCCTTTCTTTACACAAGGAACTCTGTCGAATTTATAATCATTTATAAAATCAAATAACTTATAAAGAAGATTAGAAGAACAATAAATGAATACAAGATATTTGTCTATAATCAAATGAAAAATATGATAGCTATAATAAACCGTAATGGAAAGCTAAATATCTCAATCATACAAAATATTTGCCTATAATCAAATGAAAAACATGATATCTATTGTAAACGGTAATGAAAGGCTAAATATCTCTGTCATATGAGATATTTGCCTATAATCAAATGACAAATATGATATTGATGGTAAACCGTAATGGAAGGCTAAATATCTCGATCATACAAGATATTTGCCTATAATCAAATGAAAAATATGATAGGTATGGTAAACGGCAATAGAAGGCTAAATATATCTGTCATAAAGGGTCAAATATGATATATATGTTAAATTATAATTCACGACAAAATATGATTTTTTTTTTGTTACCTTTGGTAGAGGACGGGGATGATTCCGCCTCGGTAAATGCCGATCTTTTCCCAAGCGGGTTGAGCCATGTCGAAGTGCTTAAGGGGAGGGTTGCACCATCCGCCGTTGTTGTTGGGGAGAGCGAAGTTTGGTGGGCAAAAATTGGTGGCTGTTACGGTCACCGACGCCCCTTTGACGCACCAACGGGGGTCGGTCTTGTAATCGCACGTGATCTTGATGCACTGCCCGCAGGATGCTCCGTCGTTGAACAGCGCGGTGCTCAGCGCTGCCGTGCTTGTCCCGTAACCCGTGTCGTACAAGTTCCCATACCCACAAGCTCCTCCTGCAACGGTCAACAAGATGGTTTGGCCGGCGACAAAATTAGTGAACCATGGAAGGAAAATTTGTTATATTATATATATTTATTTGCTTACTAAATAAATAAATATTTTTTTAATGTAAAGACTAAATTTTAATATTAAAATTTGAATTTTTAAAAAATTACGATTATAATATTATATTTTTTATTTACCAAATATTATTAAATTTATTAAGGTGAAAAATATAAATTATCTATTAATTAAAAAAAAAAAAAATCATTATGTTCGTGATGGGAGGAGAACAAAACATTATTTATAAGGTTGTGGAAACCTCTCTCGAGTAGATAAGTTTTAAAAACCTACGGAGACAACTCGAGAGGAAAACCCAAAATGGACCATATTTGCTACTGGTGGGTTTTGACTTTTACAAATGGTATTAGAGTCAAGACATAAGTCAATGTGCCTGCAAAGAGGTTGAGCCCTTAGGGAGGTAGACATTAGTCAATGTGTACTAGCAACGAGGTTGAGCCCCTACCCCAAAAGGCTGTGGACACAAGGTTGCGTGCCAGGAGGCTGAGCCCTAAAAGAATGTGGACACAAGACGATATGCCAACAAGGTGTGTTAGGCTGAGCCCCAAATGGAGGTGGCACACAAGGCATGTGCCAGCAAGAAGACTGAGCCCCAAAGGGGAGTGGACACAAGGGGATGTGCCAGCAAGGAGACTGAGCCCCAAAGGGAGATGGACACAAGGCGGTGTTCCAGCAAGGACGTTGGCCCCGAAAGAAGATGGATTGGGGGGTCCCACGTCAATTGGGAAAGGAAAAATTCAATTTTCACGTGCACAAATAATTATTAAACGTATGTTCAACCAAAAAAAAAACAAGAAACAGAAACATTACGAAACAAAGTCGTTTACTTACCCATTGTCCCCGACGCATCGCTACCGCCGTAGAACGTAGCATGAGCGGGATACCATCCCGATGCACTAAAAGCATCGGCAGCAAAGAGGAAGTTGCAGAGAACGAGAGAGAAAGCGAATGCGAAAGAATGCTTCGCCATTAATGGCAATGAAGAAGAATGAAGAAGATGAAGAAGATGAAGAAGAAAGGGTTGGCATTGAATTGAGAAGCAGAGGCAGTGTTAAATAAGAACACAAAATCAGCCATCCAACAACCTCACATGTGACCTCTGCACCTCACAACCAAATTGTTGTTTCAATTTTTTTATACTTTAAAAATTATAAACTTCAGTTGCTCAACTTTGAATAATCCTTTTCAGATTTTCACAATTTTTTAATATATTCTTTTTATTTGACCTCGATCCCTTTAAACATGATATGTTTATTTTTTATGATCCACTGTCGTCTAAAATAGCGAATAATAAGCGAATGTAGTTCGACCGTTACAGATTAAATAAAATATGTTAAATTTATAAGTTTAGTCATCAAATGCTGAATCCAAATTCTGAATCATAGCCGCTGTTGAAAAATTATTTGATATATTGAAGTTTAGACACTAAATTAATAAAAATACTTATAAATTTTTAAAATTTTCAATAATAACGTACCTTCAAAAGAAGTTAAAAAAAATATTTTTATAATATTTTGTTTTAAAAATACTCTGGCAAGTTTCATTAATGTTTTTGAATTTTTTTAAAACGTTAGGTATGGCTTAGTCAGTTATTCTCGCAATTCATATAAGATTCGAACCAGGGGGTTGGGTTAGGTCTCTGAAAGCATGGTTCTTGCCTCCCTCCTTGGAGCTCGTACATTCCTTGGATGATCCCTTTCTCTCACGTTCGAGTGTTTGCTCGTCGTTTAGGCAGGTGAGTGAGATTTCTGCTCATTGCAGTCACCCCATGGTTCTTCGCACCTTGATAGTACCAGGACCCTTGATCAGATAAACCCCCTATGACTCACAACTCAAAATGAGCCTTAAGATTGAAATTTCAAGAGCGAGCATTAGTACCATTGATTAAAAAAAAAAAAAAAAAGTTTTTACTGTCAATATATGAACGAAAACCATATCAACTCGTTATAGATAATTTTTTTTTTTTAATGTTATATTTGAAAGTTCGCAAGTTTTTTTTTTTTTTTTTTTTTTAATATGATACTAATAGTAATGGTATTTTTAAACTTAAAAAAAAATAATGTATTTTTGAATCTTTCTACTAAGGTTATATAGGGTGAGCAGTTGTTATTTCTCTTGCTTGCTTATATAAAGTCTCTTTCAAAAATCTTTCTGCTCTCGTTTTCTAAAACATTATCTTAAAATCGAGGTCAGAGACTCGAGCATACGTTGCTTGGTCGTAGGTGACGCAAGAACGAATTGACTTAGCTCACTTGTCATTGGAAAATGAGTACCCGTCAAAAGTGGGATTGTGACTTAAAAGAAATTTAAGGGTATCAATGAATATTATTTTAAAAAAAAAAATTAATGATTTTCATCTAATTAAATTTTTTTAAAAGAAATTACTAAAACTTTTAAAAATTTAACTTTCTCATTAAAAAAACTAAAAAAACTAAGAATATACACATATATATATATATATACACATATATATACACATATATATAAATATATACGCATATATATATATATATATATATATATATATATATATATATATATATATATATATATATATATATAGTAAGGCTAATTAATTTAATATAATTCCCACGTTGTGTTAGCTCTTACAGCCTAACTCACATGGCCTCAAAAGAGATGTGAATATATGAAACTCTACCCCACAATTTATTTATTTATTTATTTATTTTTATTTTTTAAAATAATTTATTTTTATTTTTTATTTATAAATATTAGAATTATTTTTTTAATAAAAAATTTCCCTTCATACAACATGTTTTATGGACAATCCCACATGATTTTAAATTATTGGATTTGATTCAATATGAATTCTATTTTAAATTATTATATCTCAATTATATATATTTTTACCTCTCAAAAACTTAACTCAGTAAAAAAAATTAAATAACTATTTTTTTTTACATATAGTTAAAATTAAATAAACAAAAATTGTACTTTCTACGTTATTTATTTTAGTGTTGAGTATCTCACTAAATTAAATAAATAAAAATAAAAATAATTCTAAAAAAAAACCAAGATGGATTTTTTTAAAAAAAAATCAAATAAATAATTAGTTCAAATGTATAATAACATTAAAAAAGAGTTTAAAAAATATTTTAAATTTTTATAGATTTCATCAACTTTAAAATTTTTTTTTAATTTTTTCTTAAACTAAACAAATGTTAAAAATACCATTAACATTAATTTTGGACGAAATAATTAATATTTTATTTAAAAATTACTCTTAATTATCTTTTAAAAAATTTAAAAATACTCTCACTTAAAAAAATATTAAAGAGCAAATAGTTGGAATTCCCAACGTGATAGATTATTACAATATCGGGTAACTCCGTCATATATTTAATCCCGCCCAGATATGTTTGCAAGTGAGATAATTGTCTCTTCAACATAACGGCATCCCTTTTCGGAAGACGGTTGAGTCCCCCGTCTTTTGTTCGGTTCTCAAGTCCCTTAACTTATGGAGTCTCGTTTCGGTAGTAGACCAATTTGTTAACATCTCCCCGAACTATTTTTTATTAACATAATGACACCGAGCCCTTGTTGCAGCCCGGGCTACTGAATCCGCTGCTTTATTTTTGGTACCAACAATTAAGAATTGTTTGCCCCTACTTGCTGCATCAAAAACTAAATCACAAGCTTCTGATAAAAAACGAGCAGTTCTAGTAAGATTTATAATATGAATACCTTTNATTGATAGACGATTTTTATTCTTATTTTGACGAAAAGATTTTTCATGAATAAACATTTTTATACAGATAAATGGTGTTGATACTACTTAAAAAAATTTCATGAATATTTTTTAAATACAGTACTAAAGTTGAAGGATATTAATGAAACTTTTTAAAACGTACCAATATTTTTTGAAACACGGTTAAAAATGTGAAAAAATCTTGAAATAAAATATAAACCGTTGCCCAGTAAGAATATATATATATATTAAATTATATGTATGTTTAGCATAAAAATGAAGGAAAAAATAGAAGAAAAAATGGAAATTAATTAAGTTAATTAATGAAGATTAGCATGTGAGGATATGATAATCCAAGATCCAAACAGGACAATAAGCAAAGGGACAAAATACTTTTTAAAGGAAAATTACTCATATATGCCAACAACAGATCATATGCTCTCTTTTGTGGATTTTTAGGTTTATTATAGGCTAAATCGATAAAAATACCCGTTTAGATTTTAATTTTGTTTAGAAAATATTTTTAAATTTTCAAAAATTTCAATAATACACTTCGATTTGAAAGTAATTATTGACGTTTTTGTGTTTTGTTGATACCACTCGTCACAATCGCACTTTTAATCATATTTTGGGTATAGTAGATGCTATCATACGTACAATCATACTCAATTCATACTCAATTCGATGGAATTGTTTGATCTTAAAGGAGATCTTCTATAATTTCGCACGTGAGGGGTTATTTATTGGTTTCGTCCAGTCATTAATAACTTGATTATTTTAAGATAATAGTAGATAGAAACGCTCTCTTGAAACCAAGAAATATAGGCCTACCTACCATCCACACCAGAATAATTGAAGTTTTCCGAGAAAACCTGCCAGTAAAGGAAGACCTAAGGATAAGAGAGAGCTAAAGAGGATCTTTTGTGCGGTACTCACTTCCCAGCAACAAGTGAGTTAAGTCAATTTGTTTTTGTGTCGTTTACGGCTAAGCAACGTATGCACGAGCCTCTGACCCCGTTTAAGAAAAAAAATTTAGAAAACGGGACAGAGAGATCTCGTAAGTAAGTTTGAAAGCAAGATAGCATGAAAAAAAAGACAACAATAACGGCTTACCGTATACCAACTAATTAGCTTAAAAATTAAGATAGAACTTTTTTTTTTTTTTTTTTTTTTTTTTTTTTTTTTTTTTTTTTTTTTTTTTTTTTTTTTTNTCTTTTTATATCTTATCCACCGCCAAAATAAATATTTAATTTATCTCAATCTAATCCCATAATTTATATATATATATATATAAATAATAATAAATTTTATATTGCAAGTGGTAGAAATTCCACGAGCATTTTTCAAAGAAAAAAAAATCTAAACGTGTAACAACCCAAGCTTACTACTACCAGATATTGTCTTCTTTGAGTTTGTTAATCTAGACCTACCGTTAACAGATATTGTCCTCTTTAAGTTTTTTCTTTCGGGCCTTCCCTCAAAGCTTTAAAACGCGTATGCTAGGAGAAGGTTTCCACACCCTTATAAATGACGTTTTGTTCTCCTCCCGAACCAATGTGGGACATGAAAGAGAGAAACAGATTGAATAAAAATATTTTAAGATATAAATATAAAATTGAAATAATAAAAAAATTCAACCACCAAAATACAATTTGAAAGCAAAATTATATTAAATAATGAATATAATAAAAAGGTTTAATGTGTAATTTAAGCAAGAAATTTAAGATGGGAATCATAAAGAAAAGGGAGAAAATGATTGAAACAGTATCATGCACATGGCAAAGGAATAATACAAGAGTTATTATTACTTTTTAATTATTTAATTAATTATTTAATTAATTAATTTTTTAAGTTTTGGTAGTTAACATGGTTTGCTAATTAATGAGATACATTGCTTGTAATAACAGTTATTAAGGGCAAAATATGTTCACATGGTTTCTTCCTCGAAATCGTTTTTAAAATAAAATTAGTCATTAATTTCGGGGTTTGACTTTTTTTAGTTGGAGTATATATAATAATTATTATATAAACGAGTAGATTGGTGGGAAAACTAGTTTGACTTTACGGATCGTACATGTTAGGACAATTAATTCTAGTTTGATACAATAAGTACGTTGTGGGTTGGTTGATTCAAGTGCAAGCCAATGAGCTCGACACTCGAGGTAGACTGAAAGGCTGAAAAGACTCAAATTGACGAAAATGGTAAAAGATGTTTACCAAGTGTTAGATTCAAGTCATGGAGCATGTGGGCTATTTTGAAGGAAAAAGGTAGGCTCAACGGGAGTTAAATATCACTTCTTTGTGTAAAGGTTGATCGAGTCGATCTTAGAGTCCTATGAGATTGATTTAGAACCTCGAACCTAACTGACAGATCTACATATTAGTATTGGAGGAAGTTGGGCAGAGTACCACTTGTGCGAGAGCTTTTTTGTGCACGGAATAATAAGTCTCATTCTAATGGCCTCATCAAATCTTATGGTACAACATGGATCAATGCCACGATTTTGAAGAAGGCAAGGAAAGTGAAAGGGACTATCGCCTCTCCGATGAAGATGCTTCAGTGGTGTATATGGACAAGCTCCATCTCTTGCTGAAACGAACGCTCACCAAGAGGTCATCGTCACTATGAAGGCTAAGAAGCCTCGAAAGATGTTGACTCGAAATTGCAGCTCCACAGGCAAGATAGTCACCCACTAATCCTAGATGACTTAGTTCATAGCTTACATGGTGGCATGGAGGCCATGGCTCATGTATCAACAGGTTAAGGCAAGTCTTCCATCGCTCGTGACCCTCGCAAAAGAAAGGAGAAGGCCTTTTGCGAGATTTTTCTTTTTCTTTTTGATTTGAACTAAAAAAGACCTCAAATCAATCGAAATCCAGCCCAAATTATATTTTTGTAGTAAATATCTTCGTCGTCAAAATGTGACTATACTAGTATCTTCGACACCCTTGACTGAATAAGTATATTGCGAAAATGAGTAGACTCTGGAGCTCTTTACCATTGCTCGTTATCTAAGAATTTCTCGTGACCTTCATATCTCTATAATCATACAAGATTCTCATTTCAACCCGAAACTTGCTTTGGTTTTACTTTTTAAATTCTTCCTTCTAATCGAAATAAGATTTGATTACATGTAAATCAAATTTATTTACTTATCTATATTATAAATATGGGACGTGGGATCCTTTATTTAGTTCTTCATTCACAGCTAAAAAATATAGGGTTGTATCTCGACATTCCTGTTTTACATCTTTCAAGACCGATTCTCCCTAGTTTAGGGTAATAACATTTCGACATCCACATGAAACCGACAAACTAACCGAAAACGAAGCAAGTTAATCGGTTTGCAATTTCTCGGTCTGTTTTGGTCTTTCATAGACCATCAGACCATTGCATAGCATCCACATGCTTCCCAAGCTCCATTCAACCTCTCTCATCCAACATATAGTAGCGCACACATTTCACTCTATCGTTCTAAACAGTTCATCCAAAGATTTGAACAAGGAGTTTGGAGACATCAAGTGTAACGACCCAGATTCACCGCTAGCAGATATTGTCCTATTTGGGCCTTCCCTTTCGGGCTTCTCCTCAAGGCTTTAAAACGCGTCTGTTAGAGGAAGGTTTCCACACCCTTATAAAGGGTATGTTTGTTCTCCTCCCCAACCAATGTGAGACATCACAATCCACCCCCTTTCGAGACCCAGCGTCCTTGCTGGCACTCCTTCCTTTCTCCAATCGGTGTGGGACCGCCACCAAATCCACCCCCTTCGGGGCCCAGCATCCTTACAAGCACATCGCCTCGTGTCTACCCCCTTTGGGGAACAGCAAGAAGGTTGACACATCATCCGGTGTCTAGCTCTGATACCATTTGTAACGATCAAGATCCACCGCTAGTAGATATTGTCCTCTTTGGGCTTTCTCTTTTGGGCCTCTCAAAGCTTTAAAACGCGTCTATTAGGGGAAGGTTTACACACCCTTGTAAAGGATGTTTTTGTTCTCCTCCCCAACCAATGCGGGACATCACACGAAGAGTTTTTCTATTTAAGTTCATCCAAAGATTTGAACACAAGAGGTCTGGTAGTTATTACTCAAAGTCCTTGGGTCTTAGCCAATGGAGTTGCCCCTTGGGCGCTATCTCTCATCTCACTCTCATCAAATTGAAAGATAAAACCAAAAGAACTAACCGGAGGATCAGTTCGGTCGGTTCAGTTTTGCACGAAAGCTTCGGCTCAGTTTTGCACGAAAGCTTTCAGTCAGCTCGATTTTGATTTCTTGAGATATTCAAGGTCTGTACCATGAAATGGAGAGTGGAAGAAGAAGAAAGAGCAGCTGAGTGAATAAGAAAGCCCCATATGAAATAACTATGACAGTGAGATGTATTTCTTTTCTTACAAACAGGGAAGATCATTGAAAAGCAACAACACAACATATGCAGTGAATATTTCACAGGGAAGAGTCATTTATTGCATAACCAATCTAGAATGGCTTACCTTCTTCCGGGAGAATGGGTTATCACATAAATGAAAAGTGCGTATACCTTCCAAGATTACAGGTTTTCCATCTGCAAACCATATAGATATATATATATATAGTAATTAAAGATGTGTGGCCACGGAGATGAAGTGTTTTTGTAGACCGAATGATTTATAGCGAGAGATGCTGAGACCATGATCTCTTCTTTTTCTTGATCAAAGGATCAATCAACTTTCTCCATCCAGTGTAATTTAAGGGAGACCCTTGATCAGGAGCTAGGAATCCATTTATAAAGAAAAAAGGTGTTCCATAGACTCCTCTTGAGGTGCTAAACTGCAAGACGAAAGAGAGAGTTCAAAACGAATGACGCAAGACGAAAGAGAGCGTTCAAAACGAATGACGCATGCAGCAAAGAAAACAAAGCTGTGGAGGGAAATTGTAAGATCCCAAATCGGTTGGAGAGGAGAATGAGTGCCAGCGAAGACGCTGGGCCCCAAAGGAAGGTGGATTGTGAGATCCCACGTCAATTGGAGAGAGGAACGAAACATTCTTTATAAGGGTGTGGAAACCTTTCCCCAGCTGACGTGTTTTAAAATTTTGAGGGGAAGTCCATAAGGGAAAACCTAAATAGGACAATATCTGCTAGTGGTGCAGACGCGTTTCAAAACGGAAGCCTAGAAGGGAAAGCCCAAAGAGAACAATATCTGCTAAAGGTGGATTTGGGCCGTTATAGAAATGAACAAACCTAAATCTATTGCATTTTACATGTCTGTTATAACATAACTATATATATCTTTACAATAACCCAAAAGTTGAAGCGCCATACCATCGTACCTTAAAAGAAACACGCGTCAAAAGATCCGTGTCCCTGTCATTAAAGCCAGCTACTAGAGCGTTTTTGTAGGACTCCCCCAGTACTTTCACTCCAAACTTCACAATGTTATCCACAACAGAAGCCCTTGACAAGTAGCGAGTTTCAGCGTTGTAAAACTGCTTCTGTTAATTAGAAATGCAATCATTTAGTCTTCATGAAAGTCTTGACTGTATAAAATACTAAGTTGTCTAGTCATTTTGAGGTTCATGAGTTAAGTTTTACATTTATCATTCAGAAACCTTTCATTACTAATAATACAAATAAATAAGTCCAATTTTAAAGAAAACATGTTTGAGGGAGTTGTGTTTTAAAAGTGTTCTTCCTATAAAATGATCACCCTGTATTACAAGTCTTGAAAATTTTGAAAATTAAAACTCAAAAGCAATCCACCAAACAAGCCTATGTTCTACTGAGATTTTAAAAATGGAACCCAGAAAAAATATATACATAGACAGTTTGAAGGAAAGGACCATTTACTTGCTAATTTAAAAAAATATAGGCTCTAATTCCCTAGTTCACTGTTGGATGATGAAAGTCCCACATCGGCTAATTTAGGGAATNTCCCTAGTTCACTGTTGGATGATGAAAGTCCCACGTCGGCTAATTTAGGGAATGATCATGGGTTTATAAACAAAGAATACTCTCTCCATTGGTTTGAAGCCTTTTGGGGAAGCCCAAAGCAAAGCCATGAGAGCTTATGCTCAAAGTGGACAATATCATACCATTGTGGAGAGTCGTGTTCATCTAACATGGTATCAGAGCCGTGCCCTAAACTTAGTCACTCCAAAGGAGTGGAGCCTCAATTAAGGGGAGACGCACTATGTTCGAGGGGAGGTGTTGGATGATGAAAGTCCCAAATCGGCTAATTTAGGGAATGATCATGGGTTTATAAACAAAGAATACTCTCTCTATTGGTTTGAGGCCTTTTGGGGAAGCCCAAAACAAAGCCATGAGAGCTTATGCTCAAAGTGGACAATATCATACTATTGTGAAGAGTCGTGTTCATCTAACATTCACAACTGGAAAACAACTCAGAAATTGATCGGAAAAGAAAGCATGAGCTTTAAAGAAAGAACTAGGAGAGAAGTGAGCAATGATTCCTGAATTGAACAAAACAATAACCTGTTGCCCGAAGAATGCTTCCAACAATGTGAATGTAGCAGAGGGATTCACCAAATCTACAATATGTAAAGCGCGAGATGCAGCATATGCATTGTCATGATAACTGCAATCCAAGAAAAAATGAACTATCAGAAATTCACCGCTCTTGAATCCACGACAAAAGAAGATATGGAGATCAAAGTAATCTTAAACATAGTAACTCATTAAACGTTCTTAGAGCCAATACTATAGCCAATAGATTAATTCACAAAACAGCCTCGTTCAAATATTCAAAACTTGTACNATGCATTGTCATGATAACTGCAATCCAAGAAAAAATAAACTATCAGAAATTCACCGCTCTTGAATCCACGACAAAAGAAGATATTGAGATCAAAATAATCTTAAACATAGTAACTCATTAAACGTTCTTAGAGCCAATACTATAGCGAATAGATTAATTCACAAAACAGCCTCGTTCAAATATTCAAAACTTGTACATTAAACATGCATAATCAGAATCACGTTGGGGAAATTTCTTTAATTATTTACAATTGCAATTGAATCGTTAACTGGCTTGGCTACCCCACTCCTGTGAAAAGTTTAGACAATTTCATTCTCTTCAAACAAAAATCCCACTACAAGCCATTAAATTTTAGTAAAGTGACAAAGTAAAGAAGCAACAGTGAAGTTCGTAACTACTTCCGACTGAATCAACCCTCGGAACACAAAACGAAAACAAAATCTACTACGATCATCCATTTTCCAATTTCATAAACACGAACAAAAATTTCTCAGCAACAAAACAGAGCAATCAACGAAAATCATCCACAGAAACGCATAACAGAGCGATCGATTATACTCACGGTAGAGGAAGCAGGTGAATGACGAGATGAACACGAGAACCGTAATAATCGAGAGCTTTTTTCAGAGGCGGCCAAGAATCACGGCTGTCGGGGCAAACCGGATCGTAAAACGCTTCGATACGGATGGTATTCAAGTCCCCCGAGTGATTTCCGTACACGAATCCGTCGAATTTTGCAGGTGGGAGACTCTGAGCATAATCAACGAAAATCATCCACAGAAACGCATAACAGAGCGATCAATTATACTCACGGTAGAGGAAGCAGGTGAATGACGAGATGAACACGAGAGCCGTAATAATCGAGAGCTTTTTTCAGAGGCGGCCAAGAATCACGGCTGTCTGGGCAAACCGGATCGTAAAACGCTTCGATACGGATGGTATTCAAGTCCCCCGAGTGATTTCCGTACACGAATCCGTCGAATTTTGCAGGTGGGAGACTCTGAGCATGAGCATTCAGATGAAAGAAGAAGAAGAAGAAAGAAACTGCAATTGATTGAAGCGTTGAGCAACTGGATTTTGGTTTCTCCATTTTTGTTCTTACGATGGAGCTTCGTTTATCCCGGAAGAGAGCTGCCGCCTTTGGCAGCAAAGTTACTATTGGTCTATATATATATCATAGACGACTTGGGAAAGTTTATTATTATTATTATTATTATTATTATTATTATTATTATTATTATTATTATTATTATTATTATTATTATTATTATTATTATTATTATTATTATTATTATTATTATTATTATTATTATTATTATTATTATTATTATTATTATTATTATTATTATTATTATTATTATTATTATTATTATTATTATTATTATTATTATTATTNTGAGAGTGTTTTAATCTTGGTATAACTTTGGTCCTTATTCTAAGACTTCTTTGTTAAGTCTTCTAGTACAACTAAGTAAAAATTCTTAACAAGTATACCCTAATCCGTATGAGTCATAGCATTTATTTGCATGCATAAAACTTTCATAAGTCTATCACTTTGTGTTCATAAAATCTTTGATTCCTTATAAGGTGTCTTGTCAGATAGTTAGGTATTTTAAATCTTAATTCATACTCCAAAAGGGTCTTTTGGTCATTTACCCCCAAATCTTGGTTTAATTCTTCAACATATTCCAATGGCCTTGTAACTTTGTGTAATCCCTATACACCATGATATAAGGCTCCTCATCAAATTTCATGTCATTTAGAGGTCACTTTG
>NC_036644.1:2279935-2309923 GCF_002806865.2 Cucurbita pepo subsp. pepo
ATTATTATTATTATTACTATTTTAGAGCGAATATTTACATGAATTATATTTTAAATTTTGGTCAATAATTCTATATAAAAAAAAATTAATATCGCACATCAATTTTTATACTTTACTTTACATTTATTATATTAAAAAATATTTTATATGATCAAAATTTTTGGAGCCTTACCATTATTTTATTTTATTTTTCCTTAATTTAATTTAATGGAATTATATATGATATTTATATTGATTTTTTTAATACTCGAGAGTAAACCTATAGTAAATATAAAAAATAGAGAATTTCATGGACTTGAATCTCAAATAGATATCAAAGATACTGTATTCTCGACTTTTAAAGTCAAGAAATCCTACCCGTTAACAAATAATGTTTTAGAGGTAGCTACTTGATTTCGACCCATTAGCAAATAATTAATCGAAGAAACGTTGACCATCAACCTCAAATAATTAATTGAAGAAAAGTTGACCATCAACCTCAAAAGGCAAGAAAGAAAAAGGAGTGGCAATACTATTTCTATGTGCTCGAGTGGACTGTGACCATATATATCTTATCATATATTTTAAATCTTATTGATTTATAATGTGCTCGAGTGGACTTAGTCCATATACTTGATGGGCGAACGAATGAAATTTGATTGTCGGTTTGCTTTAGAAAGTAAAAGCCGGGTCTTATCTGAAAGAAGTAGGATTCTCGAGAAACTCTTCGATTTCCTTCCGCTCCATTAAAAATCTGTGCTAAACCCGTAAGTAGTAATTTAATTCCTTTTCATATTATAGTAATGAAATGGTTTTATTCAAAGAGGTTTAAGTCTTAAAGTGGCTGCCTTATCAAGGAGGCAGTTTAAAGGGCAATTTAAAGTGATTAAAAGAAAGATTCTTAGGTTACAAAGTCAAGTTACGTTCAAAATCTAAAGAAACAACAATGATAATATGAATGTAAACTGTGCCACAAGAAAAGTAGATGTTTTTCAATAATAATCTTAGTCTTTTCGGAGATATGAGAAGATATAAATGTAACGATCGAACTTTTTCCTTCAAAAATTAGACCGTTATCACATGCATATCATAACTGAATCAAGTGAAAAGATGTCGAAAAACGTTTTATCTTTAAAATTGTTACGGACTTGCATAAGCATAAACTTCGAAAACATAGTTGACACAAGGGTTATCATTCTCCTAAAGAGAAGTTGGTGCTACTAGTTGTTAATGAATAAGTATAACGGCTCAAGCTCACTACTAGCATATATTGTCTTCTTTGGACTTTTCCCTTTCAAGCTTACCCTCAAAGTTTTTAAAAGAAGAGGTTTCCACACCCTTCTAAAAAATGTTTCATTCTCTTCCCCAACTAACGTGGGATCTCACAATCCACCCTCCTACTTCGGGGTCCAGCGTCCTTGTTGGCACACCACCTCTTGTCCACCCCCTTCGAGACTCAACCTTATCGCTGGCACATCGCCCAATGTCTAGCTCTGGTGCCATTTTAAAAACCTTGAGAAGAAGCCCAAAAGAGAAAGCCCAAAGAGGAAATATCTACTAGCGGTGGACTTAGACTTAGATAGTCACAATTAATTGCCCATTTCCCAATCATTTTGGAAGTCTATTCTCATGCCTTTTAAACGGCACCTAGCACAGCCAGAAGACATGATCACATTACTTGGAAGTAGTCCTCATTGGTCACCCTTTAAACAAGGAAAAGGATGTCTTACGGAATTGTTTTATCAAAGCCTTTCTATGGCTTATATGGTTGTCTTATGGAATTGTATATTTGAAGACAAATCCGCCATTTTCATGGTTTTTGTAATCATTCAATATATATTGGGGCTCTAAAACACCATTTTCATTCGTCCTTGCAGCTCACTTCGTGAAAAGAAGGAGATCCATGCACTGAGTCGTCCAATAGTATATCCCAAACTCCTTGCAAACAGGATACACCTAACTTGGAATCAAAGCTAGTCACCCCTGATACTCAATTCACAATTCACATTGACCTGACCCTTCTCTTCTACTTGACTCTACAGCATAGCTCGCAGACGTTAATCCTCAAAAAGGATATCTCGTCAAAATAGAGCATCTCGAAGGATTCAATCCAGCCACGGCTTTACCCTATTACTACCTAGAGGACGTAGCTGGCACACAAAACAAAGGAAAGGGGGGTTCGGGGGATGTCGGCACATGGTCAGCAGTCTCTCATTGTGAGATCCCACATCGGTTGGAGAGGAGAACGAAACATTCTTTATAAAAGACCTCTGATGCATTTTAAAAAACTTTGAGGGAAAGCCCGCATTTTAAAAACTTTGAGGGAAAGCTCGGAAGGAAAACCCCAAAGAGAACAATATCTGCTAGCGGTGGGCTTGCGTTGTTACACTCTTGATCCAAATTTTCCTATCTCTATAACTCCTACAACCTCAACCTCACATCTCTTATTGTCCATTGGAAGTAATCTTTTTGTACTTCCTTCAGCAAATAGTTTGCCTTCTTTTGTAATTTCATCCTATGAATGAAATGCAGGAATCCATGTTTCTCATAAAAAATATAAAGTAAATCCTTTTAGAATGTACCTATGTTCTGTCAACACTTTGATACCATTTAGGTTGTTCACAATACAGTTAAGTAGAACAAGGAATCAACACATTAAATACAAATATAGAAGCAATCATCTAAAAGGATGAGAAATTTGCAATTCGCTACATGGATCTAGCAGATTATTCTCACAGACAATCTTTTAGGATCTGATGTTAAAAAAAGTTCAGATATTTATCAATAAACTGGCAGGATATTGAGTAATCAAAAACAAAAACTATAAATTGTACTAACTTCAAGAGACGATCCTTGCAGACTCTCCTACAGCATCCTCCATTCTAGAATACCATTCGCCAACTCTTGTATTTTCTACCATATCTATTCCAGATTGAAGGTGTCGGATTGGTCTCAAGACGCCAAAGACAGCAAGATCAGCTAAATTAGGATTTGGTCCACCTATCGAGAGACAAATTCGTCGTAAAATAGAACTGTTTTTCTCAAATACCTTTAGCTTAAACCTAAATAACCGAACAGAATCGTGAATGAAGTTAAGCATACCAAGAAACTGACGGTCTTNGAACCTAAATAACTGAACAGAATCGTGAATGAAGTTAAGCATACCAAGAAACTGACGGTCTTTCAGTGCTTCCACCCATGTTTCTGCAGCTCCATATAAAGCTTTTCGTTCATCAGTGATGTTATGTTTTTCTTTCAATTTCTTGGAAACAAAATACATGGCTGTAGCCCCGCCATACTTAGCTATTATCCTTTGAGTGAAACTAAAATTTCCTGCACCATATTAAAGTTATACAGACAAGTCAGGAGCTCATGAATATATGCGATTGCTTCAACAACAAGAACAACAAACAAACAAACAAACAAAAAATCATGTTGAGGATGTTTTCTTATGAATATAATAATTGGAATAAGGTATCCAAATTATATAGTGAACATTGAAAATATATGAAAGTGAGTATTCAAAACTTGGCTTGGATTTTGAAAACATTGGAAAAAAATAGAAAAGAAATAAACCCACAAGTGATAATACCGTTTAACAGCTTAACGTTTAAAAACCAAAAATCAAATTGTTAACAAACAGGACCTAAGAAACCAATGAGTCTCCAGCTCGTATATAATACCGTTTAGCAACTTAATGTTTAAAAATCAAATTGTTATCAAACGGGGCCCTATAAACCAATGAGTCTCCAGCTCATATATAATACCGTTTAACAGCTTAATGTTCAAAAACCAAAAATCAAATTGTTAACAAACAGGGCCCTAGAAACCGTCTCCAGCTCATATAATTCAATATGAATAGACAAGATTACAAAGAACTAGGGAGGGGGGGAAACAGAGCAGCTCATAAATTGATTTACTATCATACCATGTGTAGTTATGTAGTTGAAAGACTCGAGAGCCTCCTTGTAATTTCTGTAAATGTTCGGGGATAAAACGTGCACCAGGTGATTGTCCACCCATCTACATAATATATGCTCATCAATCAGTTACATATGATACACAAAAATGTCGAAAGACAAATTAGTCAGTCAAATTCTTTGGCAATGAAGACGCTGGTTTCCCTTAAAGTCTCAATTGGGTCCATATAATAGCTGCTTGTAAGCAAGTATAGAGCCTCGAGATGTAAAATTAAAAAAAAAAAAAAAAAAAAAAAAAAGAAAAGTATACCCAAGCCACTTCCTCTCCTCCTCTGAGTCCGAGGTAGAATTCTCTGGATGAATTCTTTTGTACAACTTATCAATTATATCTGTACAAGAACAAGCAAGACAGGCCCTGATCATCAACAACTACTCTAATTGAAGACATATATATATATATATATATATATATACACACACATATATAGAGATATGTATATATATATATATAGATATGTATGTATGTATTCTCCATTTTCCAAGTAATTACAGATTACTGAACCTGTAGAATCCACCATTTGAACACCATCAACCATCAGAATTGGAACCTTCTTGTATTCAGACCACTTAATCTCCTTTTTGAATATGGGATTCACCTCCACAACTTTATAAGGAACATTGTAATAATCCAAGAATGCTGGAGGAAAAAGAAAATTTACAGAAATTTTTAAGGATCTAGAAAGGAAGAATGGCATAGAACTGCAAATTCACGACAAGAATTCTAGCTTCAGCTCATAGGTGATATATGATCTATTGTCCAGTCCTTAATCCATCTTCTCTATTTTCCTTATCAAGATCAAGTTGACAAAAACTTCATATTCTGAGAATTCCTCTAAGAGATTATGCTAATTACCTTTAACTTTGTTGCAGAACGGGCAAGCCTCGTATTGATAGAGAACCACATCCTTGGGTGCGAACGACAAACGAGGTAGGTCATTAACCACATCATGAACCGAAGATGAAGAGGCCACAGAGAAGCACCGACCATTCCCTGCAACATTCCGAGCAAAAGAATGACAATACAAGCCAAATGGATTCTTCGCTTGCGAGAAACACCGAATATCAGATCCAATGAACGTTCTGTGAACCGCCGATGGATGGAGTAGCCGCCGATCAGCGGTGACAGTGGCGGTGTTGGCCTCACCGCTTACAAACCGGCTGAGTACGCGAACTCCATTAATCCTCCTCATGGCGACCGACAGTTCTCTGGAAGTTGAACTCTTTTGCAAGGTTTTACAAGGGTTTGGGGGAAGAGAAATTGGTACGATTTCAGCCGTCGATGTAAGGAGAGTGCAGAGGATTACGGTAGCCCGGGAAGCAGTAGATCACACCCCCCCCGTTGTGTGGTAACGCGTCAAACACCCCCTACCATGGTAATGTATTTCCCAAAAAGCCCTTTCTGTATATATATATTTCTGAATATATAAATTCGATATTTCACTTTTTTTTTTTATTTTTTATTTTAATTTTAAAGGTAGTTTAATACTATTTTATTTTTTTTAATTATGTTTGTAAATATTATTTTCTTATATTTTGGGCTCTTACCGTTTAATTATTATTTAATTTCAAATTATTTGATAGAATTAAGGTAGAATTCTCTGGATGAATTCTTTTGTACAACTTATCAGTTATATCTGTACAAGAACAAGCAAGACAGGCCCCGATCATCAACAACTACTCTAATTGAAAACATATATATATATGTGTGTGTGTGTGTGTGTGTGTGTGTGTGTGTGTATAGATATATATGTATGTATGTATTCTCCATTTTCCAAGTAATTACAGATTTGACTGAACCTGTAGAATCCACCATTTGAACACCATCAACCATCAGAATTGGAACCTTCTTGTATTCAGACCACTTAATCTCCTTTTTGAATATGGGATTCACCTCCACGACTTTATAAGGAACATTGTAATAATCCAAGAATGCTGGAGGAAAAGGAAAATCAACAAAAATTTTAAGGACCTAGAAAGGAAAAATGGCATAGAATTGCAACTTCACGACAAGAATTCTAGCTTCAGCTCATAGGTAACAGTAATATATGATCTATTGTCCAGTCCTTAATCCACGTTCTCTATTTTCCTTATCAAGATCAAGTTGACAAAAACTTCATATTCTGAGAATTCCTCTAAGAGATTATGCTAATTACCTTTAACTTTGTTGCAGAACGGGCAAGCCTCGTATTGATAGAGAACCACATCCTTGGGTGCGAACGACAAACGAGGTAGGTCATTAACCACATCATGAACCGAAGATGAAGAGGCCACAGAGAAGCACCGACCATTCCCTGCAACATTCCGAGCAAAAGAAGGACAATACAAGCCAAATGGATTCTTCGCTTGCGAGAAACACCGAATATCAGATCCAATGAACGTTCTGTGAACCGCCGATGGATGGAGTAGCCGCCGATCAGCGGTGACAGTGGCGGTGTTGGCCTCACCGCTTACAAACCGGCTGAGTACGCGAACTCCATTAATCCTCCTCATGGCGACCGACAGTTCTCTGGAAGTTGAACTCTTTTGCAAGGTTTTACAAGGGTTTGGGGGAAGAGAAATTGGTACGATTTCAGCCGTCGATGTAAGGAGAGTGCAGAGGATTACGGTAGCCCGGGAAGCAGTAGATCACAACCCCCCCCGTTGTGTGGTAACGCGTCAAACACCCCCTACCATGGTAATGTATTTCCCAAAAAGCCCTTTCTGTATATATATATTTCTGAATATATAAATTCGATATTTCACTTTTTTTTTTTATTTTTTATTTTAATTTTAAAGGTAGTTTAATACTATTTTATTTTTTTTAATTATGTTTGTAAATATTATTTTCTTATATTTTGGGCTCTTACCGTTTAATTATTATTTAATTTCAAATTATTTGATAGAATTTGAATTTATCTATAATAAATAAAAAATTAAAAAAATTATGAAAAAAAAAACAAATTTTTAAAAATTAAGAAATTATTAAAAGGCTACAAATTTTCGTAAGAAAAACGAAGGGACAAAATTGGTATTTCATAGTCGAAAGTTGGCTGATGGAGTCTATAAATAGAGCGCCTGCCAGACTGTGATGAATTGTTTCGGCATTTTAGGGTTTCCAATTTGCCGCTCATCGAAAGAAGTCTTCTTCGATCTCCGCTAGGGTTTTCCATCGTAATCGTTTCTTCCTTGTGTTTTCTCAAATCCCAACTGCTTCTCTCTTCTTACTTTCTAGTCTTCGCCGAATCCTTCCCATAATAGACCCAGATGTCTCGTTGCTTTCCTTACCCACCTCCTGGTTACGCGAGGAAGGTGGCTAGGACCGAGGCGGCCTTGATCGAACCGATTAAGGTTTGTTTGAGCTATTTGGTTGGCTTTCAATAATGTGTGCTGGATTCAATTGTGTTCTGGTTCCAATTGATTGCGAGATCTACTTGGAATTGTAACTTTTTGGATGGGGGTAATTTGTAATCAGTAACGACTTTTTTTTCTCTAGTTTTTACGGCGATGGGGGAGGAATCGATATGGGTTTTCTTGTTTAGAGTGAAGAGAGTTACAAGTTTTGTACATATGTAGACTATAGTTTCAGTTTTGTTCGTCTGTGTTTTTTCAAGTAATTGACGAGTGATATCTCTTCAAGGAACAAGAGATCTTTGAGAGTTTAAGTGGATGGATAGTGAGTTGGGAGTTTGTAAGTTGCATGTCTTGCAAAGCGTTATTGGATCTTGTATGTATGGTTCCGTTTTCACTATCAGAACACCAAGTGTACATTTGTAGCGAATAAATTTTTAATAGATCATTTATTATTCATGGGAATGTCATGATTTTTTAAATCTTTTTTCAAATCATTATCTGGTTTTTGAAGTTGATGATTTCAACAAATTCTTAGTGAAAGAGAGAGAGTTTCATCCTGTAGTTTGATTAATTTGAACGCCTTTGTATGAACTTTACTCGGGACTTGTTTTCCTCCTTATAAACTTAGGCGTATGGTTACATGATGTGAATATTCGAGTTTACTAGTTAGAATGTATGATTATCCGAGTCCAAATGAACATGCTTCTTTACAATAGGAATGGCTACCATTTTGAAGGGTTGCCCTTCATTTGTTAGTTAAGACATGGTTGATTTGTTTGGTGCTTGCGTGGTCTGCATTTTTTTAAATGGTTATTCTGGTGCGTTATAGCTCCTATCTGAAAGACGAGAAAAAGGGACTGAAAGAAAGAAAGAGAAAAGTAAGCACAAGAAAGAGAAGAGTAAGGACAAGAAACACAAAAGCAAAGAGCATAGAGATAAGTCTTCTCGCAGCAGCCGCCGCGACTCGAATGATCAGAAACAGAAGGAAGTCAAGGACCTTCTGAAGGGAACAAAAGTTGAAGCAGAACAATTGGAAAAGAGTGGTCTCACTGAAGAGCATGGGCAACCAGTATGGCCTCAAAGTCCTGGCTACTTGTCTGATGGAACTCAGTCCAATCACAAGAGAAAAAGGGGTGCATCGTTACAGCCTAATGAAGACTGTAAGCCTGGTGGGTTCTCTTTATTGGCTCTTTTGTGAAATTTGTTCACTTGGCCATTTGAGTGATCGCTAATATGTAAATAATTGATCACAAACAGGAAAAGTCATCCGAATCAAACTGGCTTCTTCACTTAGCCAACAAGAGGATTCCTCAGCTGGCAGTGAACAGACGTGTTCTACAACTGGTCGTCGTAATTCTCTTCATCAAACGAGAGATAAGAACAGCAGCCGTGTGCCCATTGTGCAAAAAACTTCCCTTACTTCTCTTGATCAAAAGAGAGATGAGAACAGCCGCCGTGTGCCCATTGTGCAAAAAACTTCCCTCACTTCTCTTGATCAAAAGAGAGATGAGAACAGCCGCAGTAGGCCCATTGTGCAGAAAACTTCCCTCACAATCGCCGACACACCAGTCGCTGTCAAGGATCCAATTTCAAAACCTAATATCAAAGACCTTCCTTTGCATGCTGTTGACATCGGTAGTACTCATCGCAAGAGAAAGCCTTCTGAATCTGCTTATGAGGACTTGTTTGACAAATGGGTACCGCCAACGCTTCAGTTGGGGCAGCAAACGGACGACGAAGAATGGCTCTTCGGAACGAAAAAGCAGGATGAAAGAACAAAGACCAACCAAGCTTTCAGTCATGCTCCCATCTGTAGAAGTTCCAGTCTGTGGCCGAGAGGACAGTTTGTACCTGAAGCTGACGTTTATATGTTGCCTTATACGATTCCATTTTGATATTGAATTCTTTAGTAGAGTGAAATATGTACAGTACGCCTGTAGGAACAATCTTTTTCCTGGGCGTTATAATTGTTTTAGAATCAATATAATTGACACTCAATTTTGTTCTCTCTGTGGGCTCCTCCGATGCATTCTGCCTGTGAATTGTGATTCTCCCAGGAAAAACGAGACTTGTAACTAAATATTGCCACTAAAGCCTTGAAAGATTTTTGTCTCCCAGAAATTAATGATCACTTGGATTTATGATCTCTTTGAAATGATAGAGATTTAGGGAATATGTTGGTAAATTACAGAACACGACCAAGAACATATGATATGCAAGCGAACTTAACACGTGATTGATTGATTCAGTGTTCAGTGTTGGTTTCGTGAGGTGAGTAGTAAAATGCAAGCTCAAGAAATGAGTATAGAGTGAAGTCATAAATATGAGGATGTGAATGGAATTAGAGAATATATGTTACTAAGTACCAAAGCATGTTCATGCCCAGGGAGCAGTTCTTTTAGGTATCTCATGAATACATGAACAATTCAAACAGACAAATTGGGGTTAGCAATGTTGGTCATTACTAACAAACAGATTGCAAAATATGTTGTATTTGCATCTTGGAATGTCAGCCTGGGGCCGTATACGATACGTACGATACGATCCATCATTCGCCGCCGCTGCTTCCTTGGAATGACATGGATTAAAGATATGCTGAGAAAAAGGCGAGTACATTATGAAGTGTCGTCGGTTCGGTTCGGTTCTTCTTCTTCTTCGATCATAAGATGGAACAGACACTCTGTGACTTCTTCTTCTTCTTCTTTGACTTGGGCGGCTGGAGCACCACTTTAATGGCTGCATCAAACACTGCTTTCACATTCTGCAACAAACAAACCATCAAACCAACTCCTTCACAAAATATGCACACAAACGAATAACACGGAATGAATGTCATGCCTGCTGAGTTTTTGAACTACATTCGATGTATGCCGGGGCTCCAATTGTTTTTGTCAACTCCTCTCCCTACATTCAATAACAGAAAAATTAACGATTCACCACCGAACCAATCAAGCTACTTTCCCAAAATAGTCTATGTCCCACGGACGAAAAAAAGGTCACCAATAGAGTTAAACCAAGTAAGATTGCAACCGTCAAAAGGGGTTCTAAAAAGCAAGAAAAGAATAAGATTTCTAATGGTAGATATCAAGTTATTTACCTGAACAGTAGAAATTGGCACCGCACCCGGGTGGTCTACAAAGAATTGCTTGTCATCCCGAAGATCTGAGAACGAAACTACAGTGAGAATTGTTCTTGTTTTCAAAATTCGAGAAATATCCTCACGCGAGAAGAACAAAATCATAGACCGTTATTCCCATTTTCCTATCAAAATATCGCATCAGAAGTAGAGCCGAGAGATTTAAACCTTGACTTCTTGAGAGAAGTAGAAATATCTTAATCACTAAGTTATGCTTAAAAAAAAAACTTATGGACAACACAAAAATAATGGAAACATTGGGCAGATGTACAATCATGAAATAAAGTCTCAGCGACTTGAGAAAAAATTCTTTGGATACAAAGAACTTGTGTATGGATGCACACATTCCACTCGGTGCAAAAAAAAGCCATCTATGATGGATGTGTAACAGCCCAAGCCCATGTTCTTCGCATCCAAATATATCCCTCTACTCAATCGCTAAATTAAATTGTAACAGTTCAAGCTCATCATTAGCAAACATTGTCCTCTTTAAAACACGTCTGCTAGGGAGAGGTTTCCACACTCTTGTAAAGAATGCTTGGTTCTCCCCAACCGATGTGGGATCTCACATGAATACTAAACTTCAAAAATGAATAAATAATCCTTACCAAGTTTAGTTCCAACAAGAACTATTGGAACACCAGGTGCATAATGTCTCAACTCAGGAATCCACTGTGGGAAAATGCAAAAAATCTCATCAGCAAAGGCATAATTTTTGCATAAACAATGCATATCCAGCTAATTAGGCTAACAATTGACTTCATCCATAACGTGCTACCTTCTTAGCAACATTTTCATAGCTGGCCTTGCTTATGAGAGAGAAAGCAAGAATAAAAACATCAGCACCTCGATAACTCAGTGGTCTTAATCTATTGTAATCCTCTTGACCTGTTCAAAACAAAAATTTAAATCCCTTCCATGCATTAAAAATTTGATGAACTTGGTTATTGGGTGGGTGGAGAAACTAGAACTCTCATCATGTTGTTACCAGCAGTATCCCATAATCCTAAGTTGACAGTGTTTCCATCAACCACCACATTGGCACTGAAATTGTCAAAAACGGTGGGCACGTAGTCCTGCAAATTAGAAATGAAAGTGCTAATGGGATATTACAAAAGATCAAGAGTTTCATTCATGGAGTAAAAACCAAGAAAATTCTGAAGCTCGATGGGTTCTTACTCAATGTTTTGATATAATACACACTTTAAAACTACGAAAATGTAAAGAAAATCATTGATTAAGAACTCAGAACCCCCAGATACCATATGATTTAGCATCTAAAGAGAGAAAGGGGGAAAATCAAGTTCAAAATTAAGGTCAAAAGAAGATAAGAACAAATTGCTATGTTCGAGGACAGTCAGAGAATTCCAATTGATGGAGATTGTCTGCTAGTGCATGATTTCAACGGGTGCATTATTTCCAAAAGCGCACATCTCGAGAACAAATTCATCCCGATAAGTTCCAACCACGGGTAAGAAAGAACACACCAAACAACTTTCATATTCAAAATCATGTTCTATCGTCTTCCAATCTCTTCAAAATGCCTTTAAAAAGAATAAACAGGAAACAACAATAATCTTCACAAAAGGAATTCAATCCTTCTTTTTACGCCATTGAAATCATATCATGAAGAATCAGAAAACGCAATGAAATAAACTCAGCCAACGGAACTATTATCAAGAACATTCCCTCTTAAGCATCCTACATTGTTATTTCCTTCATCCCATGGTTCTTCCACAAGATCCATCAAAACCAAAAGAACAACAAGCAAGCGAGAATGATCTCATAAACAAAAAAAAAAAAATCAAACAAACTCACCGTGGGAAAGGTGTTACTCGTATAAGAAATCAACATACAGGTTTTACCCACAGCACCATCGCCCACCGTAACGCACTTTATAAACCTGGACGCACTCATCTCGAAGCACCAGATCTGTAACCCGAAAACTACAGTGGGTTGGTTGCTCAGAATCGATTGTTCATGAGACCAAACAGAACAGAACAGAACAGAACAGAACAGAACGGAAGAGAAAGAAGAAGAAAGCGAGAAAATCAACAGTATTCCATGAAAGAGTTTGGAATCAAGAGAACGGAGGATCTGAATTCTTGAAAAGGGGAAATGGAAAATGCAGCGTGGAGAGATCCCGAATTGCAGGAACAGAGAGAAAGAGAGAAAGAGAGAGAAGCGAAGAAGGGTTATTTTGAAAGGGGAAAGGAAATGAATTGCGGTTGAAGCGCTCGCCGGCCTTGCTCACCTTCTGCCACCTATAGCGCCTCCTCTTCTACCACACATACCCCCTTTCCCTTTTTTTTCTTTTAACCAATAATAATTATAAAATAATCTCTTTTTTTTTATTTTAATTTTTTATTTTAATTTTTTATTTTCGATGACACAATCTACCCCTTCTACACCGTCCAGTGACTAGCTCTAATCTCATTTGTAACGGCCCAATGCTACATGTAAGGCTTTCTCTCCACCAAACCGATGTGTGATCTCACAATTCACCTATTTGGAGGCACAACATCTTCACTATAGCACACTCCCCAGTGCCTGACTCTAATACTATTTGCTACTATTTGCAACTGCTCAATCCCGACATCTTGGTTCTTAAATATTTGAATATGATTTAAATATTTTTTAAATAATTGGAGAATATATTTAAAGTTTTTTAAGGTAGAATAAAAAATAATTATAGAGGTTATAAATTATGTAATATTTTGAAGATGGGTTATTTATTTATTTATTTATTATGAATTTTAGATTGTTTAATTATGGTCTAAATTTAAAAAATTATTATTATTATTATTATTATTATTATTATTATTGAAAAATGAATGAAACGTGGCCAGCAACATTCTCGAGGTCATAGAATAGACGTGCATTACTTTAATTTTAAATATTACATTTTTTATCCATTGGAAACTGAATTATTAAGAATCCTTTTTATAATTATTTTAATTAATAATTCAAATCTTAATTAAAAAAAATGTGAAAATCACAATGAAAATTAATTTTTTCAGTAAATGAAATTTTTAAAACGCTTATTTTTTAGGTCTCACAAATTTAAAAATTGTTATTCTAATTTTATTTTTTATTTTTTAAAATTAAATCTATAAATTACATTTCATTCGTCCAGAGCTTCTCCCTACTATCAGTTATATACTGTGATCCGTTGTTGTTACTCTCTTACTTGCATATATAACGTCTCTTTCAAAATCTCTCTCTGCCCTCGTTTTCTAAAAAATTATTCTTAAACCGAGGCCAGAGACTCGAGCATACGTTGCTTGGTTGTAGGCGACTAAGAACAATTGGCTTAGCTCACTTGTCCGTTGGAAAGTGAGTGTCGTATAATCGTAAGTTCGCTGTTATCAAGAGTGTGATTGTGACAAGCTAGTAAATATTATCTTTTTTGGACTTTACATTTCCGGTATTTTCTCACCGTTTTAAAATATGTCCTCTAAAATAATAAAATAAATAAATAAAATTTAAATCTAAAATAAAAAGTTTCGACACAAACACCTGGGGTAATCATAAAAACCCACGTGGCATACAAACAAGCAGCAAGAGAATTTTAACAGAAAAGCTGGGAAGTTAGCTAAACTAGACCACCAATTATGCTATTCTTCATCGGAGGCGTAGAAGTCGCCGGAGATTGTCGGTGGCTCCGGCGTCAATTCCGGCAGCGGCCTCTACATTACAATTCAGCTTCCGCATCAGAGAGAAATTCGGAAGCGGCACGCTACTCGGCGGCGGCGAAACGTTAAACGCCGAACCAGAAAACTCAATCTCTGCCGCCACCCCCAAACTCCTGCTACCTTCCCACGGCGGCGGAAGCGGCGGCGGCAAACGTAATCCTAAAACGACCCATAAATCTTTAGGAACATGGCTCGGCTCCGGCCCCATTCGATTCGTGGAATCAACGATCAAAGCCTCCGCCGTCATTTCAACCGGCAGCTCTCTGCATCGTTTAATTGATTTTGGTTTCTTTGGGGCAAGAGATTGGTCTCTGAATCTCACACCCTTTGGGCGGCACGACGGCTGGGATTCCGCCGCTGAAGGGGGAAATGAACGACGGGGAAAAGGGAAGCGAGGCGGCTGCCGGCGGTGGCGACGACGATGGCGACGGCGATGGCTATAAAATGTGACAGCCGGGGCGGCCGGAGAGAAATTATGGGGAATCAAAACCGCCTCCATTGCTACGAAGATCTGAACCTGAAGGATTCAAAACTCTATCAAAAATCCCCAATTGAAGCCAAAATTCTCTGTTATAATTTATAGCAGAGCTAATAAAAAAATGGAATTTGTTTTTAAAAAATAGAAAAAATAGAAACTAAATATAAATATATATATATATATATATATATAGATCGATCCAAAAGGAATTTCAGGAAGCCATTTACAGAGGAATTTGGGAGTTCTTAGTTAGAGAGAAGAATTAATGGAGTTTTATATTCGGATTCGTCTCTTTATAGATCTTGTTGAACGCCAACGGCTACTTTTTTTTTTTCTTTTTTTTTTTAATTATTTTAATTCTTAATTTACGACAGGATTTACACTGAGCGCCACCGTCTAGGTCGGTTTTCGTCAGTTTTAGTTATAGCCGTTGGACAAATTCTGACCGTTGATCTCATCTTATTCATTTTTCTTTTTCTTTTTTGCTGACGTGTTCCTTTAAATTAGTTGTTTTTTTGGGGGTTAGATAATAAAAATTAATCTAAAAATTGTCCATATTTTAAAAAATTATATCTATTTTTAAAATATATATATATAATATTACCGGGACTTCCGGTTTCAAAATTAGATATTCATTAAAAAAAAAAAAATAGTATAGTGATCGCAACCACGNTAATATTACCGGGACTTCCGGTTTCAAAATTAGATATTCATTCAAAAAAAATTTAAAAAAAAAAATTAGTATAGTGATCGCAACCACCCATAGTAGATATTGTCATGTTTAGGCTTTCCCTTCCTTGCTCTAAAACGCGTCTGTTAGGGAAGGTTTCCACACCCTTACATAGTGTGTGTTTGTTCTTCCACATTGGTTGGGGATAGCCTTCTCGCTGTTCCCAAAGGGGTAGAGTAAGGACTTTGGCCCCGAATGGGTGGATTTGGTGGTAGTCCCACACGATTGGAGAAAGGAACAAGTGCCAGCGTGGATGGGAAACCTTCCCTTGACAGACGCGTTAGCCTTGAGAGGAAGCTCCAAAGGAAAAGCCCAAAAATGACAATATTTGCTAGCGATGAACTTAAGTCATTAAAGTGATAATCTAAAATGATGTGAGCGTAATTAAAATGTTTATCTAGATTTAGTTGAAAAGAACGATATTAACCTATTTAAAAAATACCTCCACTATTTTCTTTATATATATATATTTTTTTTAATTAACTTTTTTTTTTTTTANAGTAGATATTGTCCTCTTTGGGCTTTCTCTTTCGGGCTTCCTTGCTCTAAAACGCGTCTGTTAGGGAAGGTTTCCACACCCTTACATAGGGTGTGTTTGTTCTCCCACATTGGTTGGGGATAGCCTTCTCGCTGTTCCCGAAGGGGTAGAGTAAGGACTCTAGCCCCGAAGGGGGTGGATTTGGTGGTAGTCCCACATCGATTGGAGAAAGGAACAAGTGCCAGCGTGGATGGGAAACCTTCCCCTAACAGACGCGTTTTAAAGCCTTGAGAGGAAGCTTCAAACGAAAAGCCCAAAAAAGGACAATATTTACTAGCGATGGACTTAGGTCGTTAAAGTGATAATCTAAAATAATGTGAGCGTAATTAAAATGTTTATCTAGATTTAGTTGAAAAAAACGATATTAACGTATTTAAAAAATACCTCCACTATTTTCTTTATATATATTTTTTTATTTAATTAACTTTTTTTTTTTTTTGACACGTGAGAGCCACACGCTCACTTGAAGAAGATCGAGACTCCAACCCATCTTTAAAATATCTTGCACTACAAAAGATATTCTTCGATATAAAACCTTTTCGACATAATTTAAGCTAAAATTTGAATGGACAGTAATAAGCTGATTTGCTTCTTGAATGATGTTTGGTCGTGTCACTCTCTTCAAAGATCGTCTTCGATATCGTTTTTCAACAATGCTCCCCGAGCAAAAGGGGTCNTTAAAATATCTTGCACTACAAAAGATATTCTTCGATATAAAAACTTTTCGACATAATTTGAGCTAAAATTTGAATGAACAATAATAAGCTGATTTGCTTCTTGAATGATGTTTGGTCGCGTCACTCTCTTCAAAGATCGTCTTCGATATTGTTTTTCAACAATGCTCCCTTGAGCGAAAGGGGCCACAACATTGATAAATTTTTAATATTTTAGACAATAATATATATTTTAACTAAATGAATTTTGCTCATTTTAAAAAAAAAATCAATTATAAATTTAGTATTTGCATTTTAAATTACGTTTTTAAAGGTTAAAAATATTTAAAAATGCACGTGAGAACCTTCGATATTATATTTAATTTTGTGTTTAATAAATCATTTAATTTTTTTTTTATATAAATCAATATATTAATATTTGTTATTTAACCTTCTTTAAGGACCAAACTTTGTAATAAATAAATAAATAAATTCATTTATTTTTTTTAATTCAACGGTTATAAAAATAGAAACTAAAAAAATTAAAATTAAATAAATAAGAAATACAAAATTAATTACATATTTAGCCTAATTTAAACAAAAAATAAATAAATAAATAAAGATAATGCATCTTTTTCATTAATAACGATGGGGTTGAAAAATTAGGATTATTTGTAATAAGAAATTATGGACCACGTCCATTCTCGCTGTCGGACAAAATTATAACGCCCACTAGACGACGTGTCGTCTACGTTTATATTTTTTTATTAAAAATAAAATAAAAACTAATAAAGACTTAAAATATTTTAAATTATTTACAATAATATCACCTCAAAATCAATAAAATATGGTCCATATAATTCGATAACCCGATCGACCTGCACCTAACGTAAACCATAAAACCCGTGGTGGGTTATAATTTGTTCGGTTTGGGTTGAGCTGGGTTGACTCTTTAGAAAATCAAAAGTTCGAGTTAGTTTACAGGTAAAGATTTTTTGGTCGGGTCAACCTAACTAATTCGAAAACAGGGTTATTAATCTAATCCTACCCTATCCTTAAGGTTTTTACGAAGATTAATAATATTTTATGTTTTATAATTGATGTTAATGATATGTTATGACCCGTGAATATATGAAATTTTAATTATTAATATAACGTTTTTTTTTTTAAAGGTTTCTCTCCTTTTATTATGAGTATAATTTGTTAATTTAATATTAATTCCATTTTCATTTATTAATAACAAATATCAATATTTTGTCGTAAAGCAATTAAGATGGTGACAACTTGAGCATGATATCAAGATATTAATAATATTTTAAAAAATCAATATCAAGAATTTGTCAATTTCAACGTAATTATTGAATAAAATTAGAAACAGTGTTCCAAAAATAAAAATAAAAATAAAAATTTAAAAAGTAAATGAATATTTATTCATTATATTAGATTTTTTTTAGGGTTCAAAGTGGACCCGAGATATTCATATGACTCGATAACTTAAACAACTTGAACTAAAAGTTGGGTTGGGTTATATTTTTTTTTAGGTTTAGGCTTCGTTAAATTTTTAAAAAATCGAAAAATTGGATCAGTTCGCTGGATGACAATTTTTTGTTGAGTCAACTCGAAAATAAAGTTACAATCTAACCAAACTCAATCCGTATTCTACTGCTTTAAAATTATTACGAAAATTAATAATATTTGATCTTTTAACTAATGTTAGTGATGTATTGTGACTCGTAAATTTTTTATATTACAATATTTTGGGTATTAATGTAACATGTACTATATATATATATAAACCATAATTTTTTAAATAATAATAATAAATAAAAAAACAATCCGATAACTCAACTCTAAATAAGGTTACAATCCAGCCCATTATACTCTACTCCAAAAATTATTATAAAATTAAGAATATTTGACTTTTTAAACTGATGTTAATGATGTGGTGTGAGTCGTAAATTTTTTATATTTAACATACCATATATAAGTATAATTTTTTAAATAATTAAAAAAAAAAACAATCCGCCCAATTCGAAAATTATTACATTTTTTTTAGGTCAACCCAACAAACAGGAAAATAAGGTTACAATCCAACCCATTGTACTCTACTCTACTTTAAAAATTATTACAAAAATTAAAAATATTTGACTGGTAAATTAAAAAACCATCTGACAACTCAACTAGAAAAAAAAAAAAAAACCATTTGACGACTCAACTCTCTAGTTGGGTTGAGTTGGACTATGAGCTCTATTCAGTTGGCTCGAGTCACCAACCTAATCAAACTAAAATTTCGAGTGGATCCAAAAGAGTTTCTCGGTATAAAAATTAAAACTTTTATTTTATTATAAATAAAGAAAAAGAAATTCAAATGGGTTCATATTTGAGACACAAAAAGACAGATAAAGAATGGATTTTTACTTTGTTTGTGAGTCAAAATGGAAAGGTTACTAAATTGGAACATTTACTTTCTTTCCCCCAAAAAAAAAAAAAAAAAAAAAAAAACATAAATGCCATTAACACACTGAAACGAGCAGTAACAGAAACAAATCGGATTGAGCCGTTACATCTCTTCACTCCCCATTGACCGAATTACCGACACACCCACGCGCTTCTTCCGCGTCTCAAGCCCCGTTTCCTTCCATCACTATGCCGCCTGCCTCTGGTTGTAGTCGAATAAATGCTCCTTTATTACTCTTCCGATTCTTCCATTTCCTCTCCGATCTTATCCTTTCCTCCATTTCCCTCTTGTAATCTTACCTTCAACAGATCGGCGATTCCTGTTTTGGGAAATCAATTAATCGCCTCTCTCTGTAATGGAGATACTCTTTAAAGGGGTTGTTTATTTTGCTCTGTTTTGATATCTTCTTCCTGTTTGATTCCAGATGGGGTTGCTTAGTAGTGTAATGGGTTTCTTTGGATTTGGCTTGGGAACTTCGATTGGGCTTGTGGCTGGATATTATATGTTCATCTATTTTCAGCCGTCCGATGTCAAGGTTTGATTCTTTTTGCACTTTTTGTTGTTTTTGTTTGTGGGTTATCTTGTGTTCTTTTGTGTTGAAATCTTGGTATGATTGCATTGGTTGTGGGGGGTTTTCCTGTTGGTGATTTGATGAGTTTTTGGGGTTGAACGATAAAGATAGGATAGACGTAAGTTATGAGATCCCACGTCGGTTGGGGGTTGGGGAGGAGAACGATGCATTCTTTATAAGGGTGTGGAAGCCTCTCCATAGTAGTAAGGGGAAGCTCAAGAGGGAAGATATCGAGTGGTGGGGTTGAGTTGTTACAAATGGTATTAGAGTAAGATGTCGAGTGGTGTGTCAACGAGGATGTTGGGTTCTGAAGGGGTGGATTGTGAGATCTCACATTGGTTGGAGAGGGTAATGAAACATTCTTTATAAGGGGGTGGAAACCTCTCCCTCGCTGTAGGGGAAGCCCAAAGTGGACAATATCTAGTAACAATAGGCTTGGGCTGTTACAGATGGTATCAGAGGATACCAGGTGGTGTGCTAATGAGGACGTTGGGCCTCGAAAGCGGGTGGATTGTGAGATTCCATATCGATTGGATGAGTGTGAGCGAGGACATTCGGCCTCGAAAAGAGGTGGATTGTGAGATCCCACGTTGGTTGGAGAGGAAAACGAAGCATTCTTTATAAAAGTGTGGAAACCTCTCCCTAGTAGTTAGGGGAAGCTCGAGAGGAAAAGCCCAAAGAGGACAATATCTGCTAGTAGTGGACTTGGGTTGTTATAAATGGTATAAGAGCACACCAGGGCGGTGTACTAGCGAGGATGTTGGACCTTGAAAGGAGGTGGATTGTGAGATCCCAACACATCGGTTGGAGAGGGAACAAAACATTTCTCACAAGGATATGAAAACCTCTCCTTAGTAGACGTGTTTCAAAACCGTGAGGCTAACAATGATACATAACGGGCCAAAGCAGACAATATCTGTTAGCGGTGGACTTAGGCTGTTACAGTTTCTCTCAATTTAGCTAGTGAAATAGACTAGAACGTATTGATCTCTCGGTTGTTATCGTTTCAGGATCCTATCGTTCGCCCTTTGGTCGAACAAGATTCAAGCTCATTGTCACGGTTGATGCCAGAAATCCCTCTATGGGTGAAAAATCCCGACTACGATCGCGTATGTCCCCATTTCGTTTCCCGTTCGAATACGGATGCATATACGTTCATTGTTTATGTGTAGTAACACTTTCCTTGTAGATTGACTGGCTCAACAAATTCCTTGAAACTATGTGGCCTTACTTAGACAAGGCTATATGCAAGACAGTGAAGAACATAGCAAAGCCTATCATTGCAGAACAAATTCCAAAGTACAAAATCGACGCCGTTGAATTCGACACGCTTACGTTGGGCTCTCTACCGCCCACGTTTCAAGGTAAGCTCGTCTCCCGCTCCCTCTTTGAGTGACTTTGATGATACTCGTGTTGATCAAAGTATATTGTTTTCGGGGACTAATCGATGGATCCCGCTCTATGATGAATTTACGAATCAGGAATGAAAGTTTATACGACCGACGATAAAGAGCTGATCATGGAACCATGTATGAAGTGGGCAGGAAACCCGAACATTACTGTTTCGGTGAAAGCGTTCGGATTGAAAGCAACAGTTCAGGTTATGCCTTTTAAGTTAACTTCGATGACCTCGGTGATATCTATATATATCTAACTTGGTCTCGACGTTCAGGTGATTGATTTGCAAGTATTTGTCGTTCCACGTATAACCTTGAAGCCATTGGTCCCGACATTTCCTTGCTTCGCGAAAATATTTGTGTCTCTCATGGAGAAGGTGCGGTAACTAGTTCATATTCATGTCTCGTTTCAATCGTTGATCATCTACTTATTTCTCGTTTATAATGTCGACTGATTATGCAGCCCCATGTCGATTTTGGACTGAAATTGTTCGGTGCAGACACGATGGCCATCCCGGGGCTGTATAGGTTTGTTCAGGTACACAATATTTCGTGTCTTAGCGTTCGAAACAACTTATCTGATTCGAATAAATGAAAACGCTTTCCGTTTATGGTAGGAAACTATAAGAGACCAAGTCGCGAATATGTATCTATGGCCGAAGACCCTCGAGGTCCCGATAATGGATCCTGTGAAGTAAGTTCTGTTGGCGTCGTTGTTTCGTATTATGATTATGTCGAAGGATATCGTGTCGTGATTCGTTTAATCTTTGTTAGAGCCATGAAGAAACCTGTTGGCATCCTTCATGTGAAGGTTTTAAAGGCATTGAAGCTTAAAAAGAAAGATCTATTTGGGGCATCTGATCCTTATTTAAAACTGAAGCTCACTGAAGACAAGCTTCCTTCTAAGAAAACGACCGTGAAACCGAGTAATTTGAACCCGGTATGGAACGAGGAGTTTACGTTCGTCGTGAAAGATCCCGAGTCACAAGCTTTAGAATTGGTTCTTTATGATTGGGAGAAGGTACTTTAGCTAAATAGTCGATAATCGATAGTCGTTAGAGACGTTTTGTAGCTTAGCGAACTTATGTGATTTTCTCGTGTTCGCGTCACGTGTTTTATGTTTCGTCTTAGGTTGGCAAGCATGATAAGATGGGGATGAACGTTGTTCCGTTGAAAGAACTTACACCGGACGAGTCGAAGGAGTTTACTCTCGAGGTATTGAAAAATATGGATCCTAACGATACACAAAACGAGAAGTCGAGAGGGCAGCTTGTCGTGGAATTGTTGTACAAACCTTTTAAAGACGACGAAGCTCCAAAAGACGTCGAGGACGAGAATGCAGTACAAAAGGCTCCTGATGGAACGCCGGAAGGCGGTGGTTTGCTGGTCGTTATGATCCATCAAGCTGAAGATGTCGAAGGGAAGCATCATACGAACCCCTATGTTCGGTTACTTTTCCGAGGAGAAGAGAAACGAACTAAGGTAACGTTGCCCGCTTGTCAATATCGAAACGATCGATACTATATAATGTACAAAAATGAGTTCCCGTAATGATGGTTCGACTCGATTTGGCACGAATGCAGCATGTTAAGAAGAATCGAGATCCGAGATGGGACGAGGAGTTTCAGTTCATGCTCGAGGAGCCACCGGTGAATGATCGGATCCATGTCGAAGTACTGAGTGCGTCTTCGAGGATAGGCCTGCTTCACCCGAAGGTATACACACACACACACGCACGTACACATACACGCGCACGTTTTTTCTCGATTATTGATTATATACTGAAATTTGAAAGTTGTTATGATCAGGAAAGTTTGGGCTACGTGGACATAAACCTATCTGATGTCGTGTCGAACAAAAGGATTAACTCTAAGTATCATCTGATAGACTCGAAGAACGGTCGGGTCCAGATCGAGCTACAATGGAGAACTTCATCATAGGCTAGTGATTATTAAGCTACACTAGTGATTGTTGTTTAATTAATGAAATGTTGATATGTTATGGGTTTATTTGTATTTGATCCAATAATATCATGCATTTATGCTTTTCTTGCATAAACAAAAAAAATCAGTTATTATCTTAATTTTTTTTATAATAATTTCATTTTTTTAGTTTTGTTTTTAAATTTATATTTGTTTTAACAAAAACAAAAATATTTTTTTTTAAATAATATTTTTTTCGCTCTATTTTATAATTATTTTAAAATTTTAAGTTTATAAACATTGATTTGTTATTTACTTCAACACACGGGTTTCAGGTCAAACTTGAAAGGAAAAGCCATAAGCTCTCATGACTTTGGTTTGGGCTCCTCCAAAAGGTCTCGTACCAATGGAGAGAGTATTCTTTGTTTATAAATTCATGATCATCCCCTAAATTAACCACACTTTCATCCAACACCTCCCATCGAACAAAGTACGCTTTCCCCTTAATCGAGGCTTGACTACTTTGGAGTCTGAGTCATTTTTTACTGCCTTCGAGGAGGCTGACTCCTTTTTCTTTTTGGAGTCCTTTGTTCGACATTTGAAGATTTACCATCTATTGGCACGGCTAAGTTTAGGGCATGACTCTGATACCATGTTAGACGAACACGACTCTCCACAATGGTATGATATTGTTCACTTTGAGCATAAGCTCTCATGGCTTTGCTTTGGGCTTCCCCAGTCTTCTCGCTCTTCCCCTAAGGGGGTAGACACGAGGCGGTGTGTTAGTAAGGACGCGGGCTCCAAAAGGGGTGGATTTGGTGGTGTGCCAGTCTTCTCGCTGTTCCCCGAAGTGGGGTAGACACGAGGCGGTGTGTCAGTAAGGACGTTGGCACCAAAAGGGGTGGATTTGGTGATGTGCCAGTCTTCTCACTTTTCCCCAAAGAGGGTAGTGCCAGTCTTCTCACTTTTCCCCAAAGAGGGTAGACACGAGGCGGTGTGTTAGTAAGGACGCTAGCCCCAAAAAAGGTGAATTTGACTTCTCCCTCTTCTTCGAAGGGGGGTAGACACGAGACGGTGTGTCAATAAGGACGCTGGCCCTAAAGGGGGTGGATTTGGTGGGGGTCCCTCATCGATTTGATGAAGGAACAAATGCTAGCGAGGACGTTGGGCTCGAAGGGGGGTGAGCGGGAATACTTACCAGTACATAACGGTTTGAAATAAATATAGGTTTTGGAAAATAAGGAATAGATAATAATTAAAAATTGAGAGATTATATTTGGCCACGTTGAGAAATGATGGCAATTAAGACTTCATATTCAAACATGTTCATCAATAAATGGTTTTTGGTTGGTTCATGTGACAACCATTCAACTCAATACTCAATTTTACTTTCAAAATACACTTTAAAAACAAATAAAGAAAGGTTGGTGAGACCATTCAATGGGCTATTTGGTAAGGTTTACTCATCTTTTCTTGTAATTTTAATAAATAAAAAATATTATTATTTGTAAAGGAGGATTTGAAGTGATTTTAAAATTTATTTATTATTTTTAAATTTTTTGTCCCGCTTTTACTAACTTTTGTTCCCGAGTCCAGCCACGAGGTCTAATAAGTATAAAACCCTTTTCGAGTCGGTCATAGTGCTGGAAGCTGATGGCAATTGAGGAGAATCACGAAAAGGGGCACAATCAACTCAAAATCTTTCGATCAACTATACCCGAGCTGTGATTTGATGGTTCTTTTTCGACACAATATTGTTGTTATCTCTTTCAATTTATATAATTTTAAAGAAAAAATAAATTAGACTGCTAAATAAAGTAGTAAACCTCAATGATAAAGTTATAATTAGTCGATCTCAAGAGTCAGATTGTGTGGCACTCACTTCTCGACAACAAATGAGTTAAGCCTATTCATTCTCGCATCACCCACGACCAAACGACTTATGCCCAAGCCTCTAACTTTGGTTCAAGAAAGTTTTAAAAAATGGGAGCAGAGAGATTTTAAAAGAGAGTTTTGAAAGCAAAATTCGAGAAATCGAAAACTCAAGAACATGCTTTCAAAATTTGTTGTTCATATCATTCTCCATGGACATTCCACAAACATCAAACGCCATCAGAAATATGACACGACGCAAGAACAAATATCAAACGCCATCAGAAATATGACACGACGCAAGAACAAATGTCAAAACGCGCAACAGGAGAAAGAACCAAAATATCCAAAATCCCCTTATAACTAACACCAAATTCCTAACTTAAAAAAGGTTAAAGGTAAATCTCTAATTAAAACCCAAACCAACAACTTCTCTTCCATCCCAGAAACTTATTCGACTTTGTGACGCCAAATAAAGAGCCTGACAATGAAGAACAAGAGTTAGAAAGCTCTAATGCTGGTGATGTCCAACTTCTTTCTAACAATCTACAACTCGTCCTTTACGGACTGGTCTTCTGCTTCAGTTTCGGACTTGTCTTCGGATTCCTTCGAGGCGGTTTCGGCCTCGACCTCTACTTCATCTTCCTCCTCAACGGCTGCGTCGGGACTGATGTCTAAGCTAGTCTTCACCGTGTCGTAGATTTGGGCGGCAAAGTCCTTGGGGTCACTGAGAATAAACCCACTTTCTAGAAGAGCTGTTTGGTACATCAGTTTTGCTGCCTTCTTTGCGCCCTCATCCTGTTAAAAACCAATTCAATCAACTTAGAGAATCTGATACAAATATGCTCATGTCATTATCAGAACTAGCGATCTACCAATGTTGATCCAAAGTATATTTATGGCGTACCTCTGGATCCTTGACTATTTTCTCTCGAAGATCCTTGATGATCGGGTGCCTCGGGTTGATTTCGAGTACCCTCTTACCGCGCATGTATGCTTGCTTGTTAGCATCTGATAGCGTTTGAGACTGCATGATCCTTTCCATGTTAGCGCTCCATCCATACTTTGATGTCACAACCACGCAAGGTGTGTTGTCCAATCGATTTGAAACTTTGACATCATCAACATTGTCGAAAGAAAGGTGAGTCTTCCACCACTTAGTAAGATCTTTGAAGGATTCCTTGAGCTCCTTGTCCTTTGAGTCTTTGCCGAGCTTGAGACCCTCCTTTGATACGTTTTGGAATTTTTTGTCTTCGTAATCCATGAGATATTGCATCAAGTACTCATCCACTGGGTCTGTGAAAAAGATGACCTGCGAAGAGAACAAAATTAGACGCTGGAAAGTGATGAATGGAAAAGAACAGAAAATAAACACAAAATTAGGATAATGTGTTGGAAATGAAATGAAACGGCCGATATAGTTCAGTTGATAGAGCAGAGGACTGAAAATTCTCGTGTCACCGATTCAAATCTGGTATTAAAATAAGGATAATGGGTCGATAATGGGTCGATAATGGGTCGAAAATGACCAGGATAGCTCAGTTGGTCTGTTGGTAGAGACTAGTTCTGGCACATCATGTATTTGTATGCGAATCTATTCGTAGATTCATTAATAAAATAGATTATGAAAAAGAATAAAAAACCCTGAACTTAAAAATTCACCTCATAGTTCTTCTTCTTAAGTCGCTCAAGAAATGGGGATTTCTCCAACTGCTCCTTGCTTGATCCAGTAATGTAAAAGATATCCTTTTGTCCTGATTTCATTCTTGAGATGTATTGATCCAATGAAGTCAATTTTCCATCAGATTTGGAACTGCAAGAGAGTTCGTCAAGGTTATTAACCAGAGAGAATAGAATAAAGCAACCCAGAAACGAACTGAAATTGAAAATACCTCTCGAATCGGAGCAGTTTTGCAAGACGGTTTCTGTTAGTTGCATCCTCAATAATACCCAGTTTGATTGATTTACCAAACTCGTTCCAGAATCGAGTATATTGGCCCTTCTTCTCATCATCATCACCGCTACTCTTTTGAGCATCTGCTTGTCAATGGAGGTTTAAAATTAATAACATAAAACATAGAATAAATTCGAAGTCTAAATAGCATCACCCAGATTCAAATTCTTAAGGGGTACCTTTCTTCTCCTTGTCACTGGACTCATCAGGATCCTCTTCAGCAATTTTACGGATCATGTCAAGGGCCTTGCGGATGAGTTTCTTCTTAATTGTCTTCAAGCTGCTGTGTTGTTGAAGCATTTCTCGTGAAACGTTGAGAGGTAGAGTATCAGAATCAACAAGACCCTGCAGAGAACGAAAATGATGAGAAAAATCTATAAATTAAGTCGGACATCTTTTTATCGAACTACTTGACCACTCATTTACCAGCAGAAAGCTCAAATACTTCGGCAGGAGCTCATCGAACTCGTCTGAGATGAAAACCCTTCGAACATACAACTTCAAGTTGGATTTTTTGCTGTTGTAATAGCTCTCGTATAGATCATGAGGAGCCTTAGGAGGTACAAACAGAACAGCTTTGAACTCAACATCACCTTCAGCATTAAAGTGACTCCATGCCATAGGCTTATCATCACTAAAATCCTGCAACGTGACGCCAACGTTACTAGATTTGGAATCCATGTATTAAAGCGATGCTAGCAATTTTGGACAATTACCTTAGCAAGAGAATGGTAGAATTTAGTATACTCCTCTTCTGTCACCTCCTTAGGACTCCGCAGCCATATGGCTTTCACATCATTCAAAAGCTCCCATTCATAAGTTGTTTCTTTGACTTTCTTTGTCTTTGGCTTCTCAGAATCTTCATCTTCACTCTTTTCTGCATCATCTTCTTCTTCACTCTTGTCTTCGGCTGATTTTATATCAAAGAAAATTTAATGAGAACGACTAAAACCATGATCAATGGACAGTTGACCACAATGGACAGTTATATAAGCATATCCAATCCAACATCCAAGATAATACATACGTGATTCTTCTCCGTCGTTGGATTCATCCTCATCTGCAGGAACCTCGACATCAATCTCTTTGCTTCCCCAAATATAAATAGGGAAGTTGATAAATTCTGAATATCTCTTCACCAAATCCTATATAGACAATTACCACAACCCATTTTAGTTCAAATTGTTGGAACAATGTCGAAGATAATACCAAACCATTATTTAACCAGTAAACAGATCATCATCACTAACGAACAATACGGCAAGTAGTGAGAAAAGAAAAACGAAGCTTACTTTCAGTTTGCCCTCCTCCAAGTATTCTTGAGCTTCATCTCTAAGGTGTAGTCTAATTTCAGTTCCACGGCCTAAAGGTTCGTTCCACGTATCTTCAGAGATTGCGAATGCTCCATCAGCCTTGGATTCCCACACATGTCTGAAAACAAGGAAAAGTTTTAACATACAATATCTACCACCAACGCAAACAAACCCATGAAAATAACAACGAGAATTGCTCACTGTTTGTCATCATTGTGTTTGCTAATCACTTCAACGTAGTCAGCTACAAGGTACACGGAGTAGAAACCCACTCCAAATTGCCCAATAAGATTGAGATCTCCGCTTGTTTGCATTTTTTCCACGAATGCTGCACATTGAGATAACCAGTTCAGTATCTTTCACAATTCACCTATCGAGGTTTGTAGGATAAACTTCTATATTAAAAGTACCTGAAGTTCCAGATTTTGCGATGGTTCCCAAGTTCTTAACTAAATCCTCTTTTGTCATACCAATACCTCTGTCGCGAATCGAGAGGACTTTGTTCTCCTTGTCCAACTTAATCTGCGTTGTTTCATTTATGGCCAACAATATAAGTACGCAAATCCATCGACTAGAACAAGTAAATTTTTTCAACCAGGTAATAAGAAAACAAATGTCCAAGTCTTAGCATGATGGTTGAACTTACTTGAATCTCAAGCTTTGAGTTGTCGCCCTCACCCAATATCTCTTTATCAGTCAGGGAGAGGAACCTAATCTTATCCAACGCCTGAAATACAGATATGCAGTCGGTCGTAATCAATCTCAAATTGCAAGACTAGATCTAATGAAGTAGGACGAGGCACAGTGAACTTACATCAGAAGCGTTGGAGATCAATTCTCGGAGGAAAATGTCTTTGTTACTATATAAGGAATTGATAATGATGTCCATGAGACGAGACACCTCAGCTTGGAACTCAAATTTCTCCGCGCTGCTGCGAAGAGATCTCTTCGAGATAGACTCCGACTCCCTGCAACCACAATTCGATGGAAAATACGTTATAAACTTTCCTAAACAGGGCGAATCTATGGTGAACGTGTGTATCAACAGGATTAGATATTCACGAACCTCTTGACAACATCAGAATCAGTAGAGAGACCATGTGGAACGGCCCCGATTTTTTCCTCAACCTTCGGTGGATCTACAACCTCGTCGGCGTCACCATCGGCCTTGGCATGAAATCTAGGACCTAAACACCCAAAAACGAGAGAAACATAATGAAACAATATCACCACAAATTTCACAGTCCAAAAAGAGCTCAAATCTCGTCCAAATTTCTTCCCGAGCCTCAGAAATTAAAACCTCAAACATCGACAATAACATAATGCAAGAAACATTCGATGCGCATTTCAACAAATAAATCAAAATGGCTCAAATAAGAATCGAAATCACACCTTGATCCGGTACGAGAGAGAGAAAACAAAGAAGGAGAAGAGCAGAAGCAATCGTCCACTTCCTCATGGTTCTTGCAAACCTTCCAGCAGCTACTTCGATCACTGATCTGGTTTCTTGACGAGCTACCGGTATTTATATAGGTCTATTGATCTACGTTGCCAGCTTGGCGGATCGAACGGTAGATATTTCTAGAATGAAACGTGGCGAAGTGTTATTGGACCATATTTGTTTGCTTGACGTGGCTAAATTTCCAATACTGGCCCCCACGGATGACCTGAGAAGTGGAAGCCCTCTTAACGATCTTTAACGGGCTATGCTAGCTGACGTGGAGAATCTGACGGCTGTGACTGCTTTGTTTACACGTGGCTGAATGTTATTGGGTTTATTTTTTGTTTTTGACGTGGTAACACGGTGTTCCCCGAAGGATACGTTTGGAATTTGCCATTTTTTGAAAGATTTTTTCAAACCATTTTTAAAATTTTTCAAAAAAACAAAAAACTTTTAAAAATTTCAATTTAAATATATCCATTAATTATTAAGATTATATATATATATATATATATATATATATATTTTTTTTTTTTTTTTT